>NW_007253806.1:344326-365380 GCF_000164805.1 Carlito syrichta
GGGAGAGTTCCATCTTTTTCAATTGCCTGGAATACCTTCAGTAGGATTGGTATCAGCTCCTCCTTGAATGTCTTGTAGAATTCTGCTCGAAAGCCATCTGGACAAGGACTTTTTTTGTAGGAAGTTTTCATTATTACGTAGTCGATTTCCTGAATGTTATGGTCTATTTAGGGTCTCAATTTCTTCTTGTTCCAAACCTAGGTAGGTTGTGTGATGTCATAAAGTCCTCCATTTCCTTCTGGTTTTCAAGTTTGTTTTCCATACAAGTGTACGTAGTAGTCTCTAATGATCTTTTGTATTTCTTCAGGGTCAGATGTGACTTCATCTTTTGTGTTTCTGATTATGCTTATTTGGTTTTTTTCTCGTTTTTTTCTTGGTCAGTCTAGCTAGGGGACCATCAATCTTGTTTACCCTTTCAAAGAACCAGCTTTTTGTTTCATTGATTTTTTGTATTATCTTTTTGTCTTCTATGTCCTGGATTTGGGCTTTTATTTTGGTGATCTGGATTCTTCTGCTGAAATTAGGGTTTTTGTGGTCTTGCTTTTCCAGCTTCTTTAGGTGGCTTGTTAGGTTGAAATACTAGCATTTTTAAGTATGATATGACATGGTGATTTGTTATCAGGGATTTAATAAGTTGCAGTTTAGCACGATTAATTTCTATAAGCGTATGTATATGAACTGTGGACACAAATATTGTTTAGGGAATTTTGTATCTGTATATATTAATTGTCTAGATTTTCAAGGATGACTGATGCATTATATTTTAAACTTCAAATGCCCTTCAAATTAACAGCCTGTGCATAAATTTTAATTCTTAACAACACATAGCTAAAAACTCTACTTTTTCATTTTGAGAATACCTGGGAATATAAATTTTTCTTTTTTTCTCTCTCTTTTTTAAAGATTAAACTTTAAAAGCCTACTGAACGTAACATTTTAAAAATACATTTATCCTGAAAAACAGTTTGTGTTATTGTAACGCTTAGCAAAATTTCAGCGTTTGTCAGGCTGAGCAAAATTTCAGCGTTAAGGGAAAAAAATAATATTCCAAAGCTCAAAGGTTACTTACCCAAAACCAAATATTAGTAGTAAAATAATGAAATAAGTATCCCCAGCTCTCTTCCTAGCAACAATACACAATTTAGAATCTGTGCCAAATAGCTCTTTTCAGTGAGTCAGCCCAATTTTGATTATCTAACTGAAAGTGAATACTCAACTCAAGCAAAATTTACCTAACTTTTATTTTAAAACAATTGTTTTCCAAGTCTCCTAGTATTTTATAGCAAACTGTATCAGAAATTCTGATTTAAAAAATATTTTAGATAGTTTCTCTTTACCTGTTTTTGTAGTTTTATTTCCATTTCCAGACAAAATCGGGGAATGCTAAAAATAACAAATGTAACTGATTCTCCATTACCTGCAATAAAAAAGGAGCAGATAGAGGATTGGTATGATAGCAAAAATTACATCTACTGATAGTTTAAAAATCCAATTTTGACAATTATTTTCAACCTCTTACTTATTAACAAATAAAATTTAACTTCTCTAAGTTCCATTTCCTCTTTCTTCATCAAAAATACCCAGGATGGAGTTTCTGACTAAAGATACGTGTCCCTAAAATGGATAAGAGGAAGCAAAAGGGAAGCAAGAAATATGATTACTTACAAACTTGATGTTTTACTTCAAATAAATAACGAATAAGTAACTAAATTGTATTAAGTATTATTTCATATTAATGATGCACTTGCCTTAGAGTGAGTTTTCAGATAAATGCTAGGGTTGGGCTAGAATTTAGATGATAGTAAAATTCCTTCCATATAAGCACAAGATTTTGTGTATGAATATAATTATAATAAAGATTTCATCTCCATAAAAGAAATGCAAAATGTTTTTTCTAATTAAGTAGTAAAAACGCATTTATTTATTTAAAATATAAATCATTATTAATTACATGACAATGTAAATTTTGGGGCAGAATATTGATTTAGAAATCATAAAATCTGATTCACTTCTTAATCTTATTACTTTGAGCAAATCTTTTTAATTTGGCTACATTTCCTCATTTATCTAATGAAGAAAATGAGGATGTATAGAACTTCATGATCCACAAATTACTTTCTATTTTTAATTGTACTAATCCAACAAAGAAATACTAGGTATAGTTGAAAATTTATAGACAACATAATTTTATGCAGTGAAATTCTGTATCTGAAATCTGTGATATTCTTTATTGTGTATCTGTGTGTCATTTATTCTTTAAAATTAGATAATGACTAGATACAGGGAGGGATAGATGTATAGAAAAGTGATAAAGCCAATATAACAAAATAATATTTTTTGTCCTTAAGAAATTGGTGCTGATTTTATTGCTTTATTATTTGTTTGTTTATTTATTTATATTTTAGAGTCATTGTGTGCATTTGAGGATTTACTACATAAGTATATTACGTTAAGGTGAGCTTTGGGATTCTAGCTGGCCCTCTTCCCATAAGTATTAAACATGGTACCCTTTGGGTGACTGTGCTCCCCTTATTACCCCTTCTTCCCTTCCTTCTTTAACGGTGCCTAGTGTTGATTGTTCTTGACTTTGGGCTCATCTGCCCAACGTTTAGTGCCCACTTATGTGGTATTTAGTTTTTGGTTTTGTAATAGTTCATTTAGAATTATGCACTCCAGCTGCATCTATGCTGCTGTGTAGGACATCATTTTGTTCCTCTTTATGGCTGAATAGTATTCCATTGTTTGTATGGACCACATTTTCTTTATCCGGTCCACTTTTGATGGGCATCTGGATTGGTTCCATGTTTTTTGCTATTGTCAATAGTGCTGCAATGAACCTATGTGTGCAGGTGCAGATGTCTTTTTGGTGGAGTGATTTATGTTCCTCTGGATATATTGCCAGGAGTGGGATTGCTGGGTTGAATGGTAGTCCAGTTTTTAGTCTTTGAGACCATACTGCTTTCTACCAACGTTGAACTAGCTTACACTGCAACCAGCAGTGTAGAAACACTCTTTTTTCACCCACAGCCATGTCAGCACCTGTTGTTTTTTGACTCCTTTTCTTTTTGAATGGAGTCTCACTCTGTCCCCAGACTGGTCACCGCAGCCTAGAACTGCTGGGCGCCGGCGATCCTTCCGCCTCAGCCTTCCAAGTAGCCGGATTTGCAGGCATGCTCTATCACGCCCGGCTGATTTTTTGATCTATTGTAGAGATGAGGTCTCTCCAAGTTGCCCAGGCGGATCTCGAGCCTGCGGGCTCAGGCAATCCACTCACCTCAGCCTCCCAAAGGCGCGGGATTACAGGCTGAGCCACCAAGACCGCTGTTTTTTGACTCTTTAAAAATAGTCATGCTGCCAGGCTTGGTGGCTCAGACTGAAATCCCAGCACTTTGGGAGGCCTAGGCGAGGGGATTGCCTGAGCTCCTGGGTTGGAGACCCACCTGGACAACTTGGCAAGACCTTGCCTCTACAATAAATCAAAAAATTAGCTGGGCATGGTAGCACACGCTTTTAGTTCCAGCTGCTTGGAAGGCTGAGGCAGAAGGATCGCCGAAGCCCAGCAGGTCGAGGCTGCAGTGGCCGGGATCGTGCCACTGCACTCCAGTCTGAGTGACAGAGTGAGACTCCAACTCAAAAAAAACAAAAAAAAAGGCATCCTGACTGGTGTGAGGTAATATCTCACTGTAGTTTTGATTTGCATTTCTATGCTGCTTCGTGAAAATGAGTATTTTTTAATATGTTTGTTGGCTGCTGGATATCTTCCTTTGAAAAGTGTATGTCCATGTTTTTTGCTCATTTTTTAAATTTTTCTTTTTCTTTCTGTCAATTCATTTGAGTTCCTCATAGTTCCCGGATGTTAGGCCTTTGTTGAATACATAGCTTGCAAGGAACTTTTCACATCCTGGGGGTTGTATCTTTACTTTCTTGATGGTTTCTTTTGTTGTGCAAAACTTTTTAGCTTGATAAGATCACACCTGGCAATTTTATGATTTGCTTCATTTACTTTTGAAGATTTGTCAAGAATTCATTGCCTAGTCAAATGTCCAGAGGTGTTCCCTAAGTTTTCATGTAACATTCTTATAGTTTGAGTTTCACATTTAAGTCCTTGGTTCATTTTGAAGTAATTTTTGTATATGGTGACAAGTAGGGATTCAGTTTCATTCTTCTGCATGTGCTTAACCAGTTTTCCCAGCACCATTTGCTAAATATAGTTTCCTTTCCTCATTGTTTTCTAATCAGCTTGTGGAAGATGAGTTGATTGAAGGTTTGTGGTTTTATTTCTGGATTCCCTATTTGTTCCATTGGTCTATATGTCTATTTTTTGTACCCAAACCATGGTGTCTTGTGTACTGTAACATTGTTGTAGATTTTGAAGCCTGGGGGTGTGCTGCCCCCCAACTTTGTTCTTTTTTGCTGAAAATTGCTTTAGCTATTTGGGGGTTTTTTTTGCTTCATATGAGTTTCAGTATTGTATTTCCTATATCTGTGAAAAAATGATGCTGATAGTTTCATAGGGACTGTGTAGAATCTGTAGATTGCCTTGGGTAGATTAGACATCTTGACAATACTGATTATTCAAATTCAGGAGCATTGAATGTTCTTTCATTTTCTTGTGTCATCTCTGATTTCTTTTAGCAGTGTTTTCAGCTCTTCTTATAAAGATCTTTCACATCTTTGGTTAGATAAATATTGAGGGGGGGTTTTTGTGGCTATTGTGAATGATATTGTGTTTTTGATTTTGTTCTCATCCTGCTTGTTGTTGGTGTATAGAAATTCAACAGACTTTTGCACATTGATTTTGCATCCCAAGACTTTACCAAAGTCATTTTGATGCAGTGTAAGGAGCTTTTTGACAAAATCTGTAGGGTTTTCTAGATTTAGAGTGATATGATCTGACAAGAGGGATAATTTAACTTATCTTTTCCTATTTGGATAGCCCTAATATCTTTCACCTGCCTGATGGCTTTGGCAAGGACCTTCAGTACTATTTTAAATAGAAGGAATGAGAGTGGACATCCTTATCTTGCTCTAGTTATTAGAGGGGAAGCTTCCTGCTTCTGTAAATTAAGTATGATGTTGGCTGCAGGTTTGTCATAAATGGCTCTTATTACTTTGAGGAATGTTCTTTCACTCTTGGGTTTTGAGGGTTTTTATCAAGAAGTGATGTTGGATTTTATCAAATGCTATCTTGGCATCTAGTGAGATAATCCTGTGGTTCTTGATTTTACACCTGTTTATGTGCTGTATTACATTTATTGATTTACATCTGTTGAGCCCAATATTGCACCTGTGAATGAAGTCCACCTAGTTTTGATGGATGATGCTTGATATGTGCTGCTGGATGCAATCTGCTAGAGTCTTGTTGAGGATTTCTGCATCTATGTTCTGGAAAATTGGCCTAAAGTTTTCTTTCCTTGTTGAGTCTTTGCTATTTGGGGGTATCAGGATGACACTGACCTTATAGAATGAGCCAAGGAAAAGGATTTACTTCTCAATTTCTTGGTATATTTTCACCAAGATGGTGTCAGTTCTTTCTTATACATCTTGCAGAATTTGGCTAAAAACCATCTGCCTCAGTACTTTTTTTTTTTTGGTGGAAAGTTTTTTTATGACTGAGTCAATTTCTTGGATTGTCATTAGTCTGTTTAAGGTTTCAATTTATTTCTGCTTCGATCTTGAGATGTTGTGTGTTGTCAGGAATTTCTTCTAGATTTTCTAGTTTACTTGCACACAGATGTCCATAGTAATCTCCGATAATCTTTTGCATTTCTTCAGAGTCAGCAATAAACTTGCCTTTAAAAAAAAACTGTATTTATTCTCTCTTCCTTTTTCCCTGTGTGTGTGTGTGTGTGTGTGTGTGTGTGTGTGTGTATCCAGCCAGAGTTTTTTCAATCTTATTTATCCCTTTAAAAACTCAGGTTTTCATCTCAATTCTTTGTATGATTTTTAAAAATTCTCTATTTCATTTAGCTGTGAATTTATTTTGATAATTTTCATTATTCTACTAGTTTGGGAATAGAATTGTTCTTGCATTTCCAACATTCTTAGATGAAATGTTAGTTCTTAGATTCTAGACTGTTCACTTGAGATCTCTCTGTTTTTATGATGTGAACATGCAGTGTTATGAACTTCACTCTCGGCACTGATTTTATGGTAGTCCAGATATTTTTGATATGTTGTTTCTTTGTTTTAATTTTTTTTGAGGAATATTTTTATTTCTGTGTTAACCCAAAAAACATTCAGAAGCACATTGTTTAATTTTTATTTATTTTTATATTTTGAAGGGTTTCCTGTTAGTAATACTCATCATCCCAGTGCGGTCTGAGAAGAAGCTTGGTATAGTTTTGACCTTTTGAAAATTTTTCACACTTGATTTAAGTTCAAGTATGTGACTAATCTTGAAGTATCCTTTATGTGCTGATGAGAATAATATATGTTCTGTGGTTTCTTTGGTGAGGTGTTCTATAGAAGTTTATTAGATCTAATTGGTCAAATGTCACGTTAAGGTTCAAGATTTGTTTGCTAGTTTTTTGCCTAAATGATCTGTCTAAGGTTATTAGTGGAATGTTAAAGTCTCTGACTATAATTGTATAACTGTCTATATCCTTTCTTAATTTAATTGGCAATTGTTTTATAAATCTGGATGTTTCTATGCTGGGTGTGTATAAATTAAAGGTGGATATTTCTTGCTGATAGGTTGAACCTTTTATCATTATGTAGTGCCCTTCACCATTCTTTTAAACATTTATTGATTTAAAATTTGTTTTGTCTGATATAAGAATAACTACTCCTGCTCTTTTTTGTTTTCTGTTTGTCTGAAAGATCTTTATCCAGCTTTTAACCTTGAACCCATGGGTGTCATTTGCAGTAAGGTGGGTTTCCTGAAGGCAGCAGAAGAATGGATCATGTTTTTTATCCAATTTGCCACTCTGAGACTTTTGAGTGGCATGTTCAGTCCATTCACATTTAAGTTCATTATTGATATGTTTGCAGGGTGAGTTGTTTCTGTCATATTGCTATTAAAAGGCTAGTTTGTGTTCTAGGCTGTGTGGTTTATTTCTATGACCTGTAAACTCCATTCTTACCTGTACTTTTGCAATGAGTAGAACCATTTCTGTGGATAGCACATTTCTGTTTTTAGAACTTTCTTAAGCATCTCCTGAAGGGCTGGTCTGAAGGTGGCATATTTTCTTAGGGATTGGATATCTAGGAATAATTTTAATTCTTCTTCAGTAATGAAGCTTAATTTGACAGGGTAGGAAAATTCTTGGCTGAAAATTCTTTCTTTTAAGAATATTAAAAATGGGACCACAGTCCCTTCTGACTTATAGGGTTTCTGTTGAGAGGTCTACTGCAATTCTGATGGGTCTTCCTTCATAGGTGGTCTGTCCCTTCTCTCTAGCTGCTGTTTGGATTTTTTCTTTTATGCTCACCTCTACAAGTCAGATCACTTTGGGATGGTTTTCTCATGTAAGATATTTATCACAGGTGTTCTCTGAATTGCTTGCATCTGCATGGCTGAATCTATAGCACGATAAGGAAAGTTTTCTTGTATGACATCTTTGAAGTCTTTTTACAGGAGGTTTTTAGTTTCCCCTTTTCTCTCAGTGAAGTCAACCAACCAGAGATTTTGTCACCCTACATAATTAAAGACCTCTAGTAGGCTTGGCTCATTCTTCCTAAATCTTTTCTATTTTTTATTATTATTTATTATTATTATTTTACCTGACTGGGTTAATTCAATAGTTTGATCCTTAAGCTCTGAGATTCTTTCCTTTGTCTGGTCAATTTGACTGTTATGACTTGTTTTGAGATTCCAGGAAAGAAGTCTTCATTTCTAGAAGTTCAGGTTGGTTCTTTTTTTGAATGCCCAGGTCAGCTTTCACTTTTTACTTCTCACACACTTTTCATTGCTTGGATAATTTCAGTGTCCATTTTTCTCATAAATCTCATTGAGTGTCTTTGCCGTCCATAGTCTGAATTCTACATTTGTTATCAATGACAGGTTGTTCTGGATGGGTTCCATTCTTGTGATCTGGGAAACTTTTTTGTAGGTGTCAACTCATTAAGGCTTTGAGGATTGCCAGTGGGGCTTTTTTTCCCACCAGTTCTTCCTCATCTGCTCTCTTTTTATTTTTTGTTTTGTTATTTTTGTTAGATCAAGTTGTTACTATTGTAGTGGCAGTTTGTGTTGTTTTTTTTTTACCTGACCTCACTCCTTTGGTCCACCTATGAGAGAAGCAGAGGTGGCAGGAAATGTAGTGAACTGGGTGAAGACCGTCAGGTACTGCTTCATCAGTGCAGTGTGGTGGAGGCAAGACAAATTATTTCCTCCACTTCAGAGGCTTTATCCTCAATCTTGCACAAGCATCAGTGGCCCTGACTGTCTGGGAACACCAGCGCTTCTCTCTCCAGCCTGCACATCTTATCAGCAGGATTGCCAGGTGCCCAGGATTGGTTCTGATCCTCTACTCTGGCAAAAGTGTTCTTGTGAGTGTGGAGTGGTCTTCTCCTCTCTAGACAGGACCCCCACCTTTTGACCAACGAGTAGGAGAGCAGCTGTTGGGTTAGAGAGAACTGGCATTTCTCCTTCAGTCTGCAGGTAGGCAAGGATCACCTCTTAGTTCCCACCTTGTTCTGTGGGAGGGACTATCACAGTAATGACATCCCCAAAGGCAAGCCGAATCTGCAGCCTTTATCTGGGGCTATAACAGATACTGGCACCATAAAATCATCTCCAAAGTGGGTACATTGTCCCTGCTGAGTGAAGACTGCAGAGGGAGGGAGGTATGAGTGCCTTTGCAGCACAGATCACTCCCATGGTGTGTTAACCACCGAACTGTTCCTTGAGGGGTGGTTGGCAGTTGAGACTCACTGGCAACTAGGGTCCTAGGTTCAATGTCATTCTGCTGGTGCCTCAGTACTAATTCTGGGTAGTTCTCTGCACCTGGATGGTGTGGATGAGTTGCAAGGGGAGGGGCTATACTGTCTCACCCTTGGCTGAGACTGCAAAGGCTTGCATGAGGTGTGAAAAAAGTTCCTTTCACTCATCCCTCCTTCTCCAGGAGCACTCTCAAAGTTATGAAAGTGCCATTTCTAGGAGTGTTTGAGTTTTGGAACAGTCTATCCTCTGCCTCCCCAGGAGATCATCCTAAGATCCTCAGCTTGGGTTTTTAGGCTGATGTTCAAAGGCCTGGGCCTATTCCTCCACTTAGATTTCTTTGCTATGAGCAGCAATCATACAATGTCTTCAGTTGGCCATCTTAGCCCTCAAAATAATCATTTTTAAATCTAGGTAGTGTGTGTGTATGTGTGTGTGTGTGTTCATTATAAAATGTTTCAACTTTCTTTTTCAAAATTTTTAAAAAATGTTGGGAGTAAAATGAAAATTATCTCCAAATAAATTCAAGATTTTATTAGGAGACAATTAAATATTGCATGAATTGATCATCTCTGGGTCTACAAGTATGTTTGTGTATATGGAAGCAGTAATACCTTCAGACATGATGGTGAAAATATAAAATACCAAGGTCACTTTGAAAAACAATTAGGGCCGGGCTCGGTGGCTCAGCCTATAATCCCATACCTTTGGGAGGCTGAGGTGAGTGGATTGCCTGAGCCCCCGGGTTCGAGACCCGCCTGGGTAGCAAGACCTCATCTCTACAATAAATCAAAAAATCAGCCGGGTGTGGTAGTGCATGCCTGTAATTCCGGCTACTCGGAAGGCTGAGGCAGAAAGATCACTGGAGCCCAGCAGTAGAGGCTGCGGTGGCCGGAAGCAGGCCACTGCACTCCAGTCTGGGTGACCAAGTGAGACTCCAACTCAAAAACAAGAAAAACAATCAGGTACTTTCTTGAAAATGTAAACATATTATTACTCTATAACCCAGTCATTCTTCTTCTAGCTATTTACCCAAGGGGAAAAAAATCTCCACATAAGAATGAGTATTCATAGCAGTTTTACATAAAAGAACTAAATACTGGAAACAATCTAAATGTCCATCAAAATGTGATGAATAAACAATTTATCCAAGGGAATACTAATTAGCAACAAAGAGGGATGAACTATTAATACATTCAGCACCATGAACATATTACAAAATAATTTATTTTATTTATTATTCTGAGCAACAAAAGACAAACATAAATATTCTACGCTTCTAGAAAATTTAAACTACAAGCTTATCAGTGGTTACCTGGGGACAGTAATGGCATTCCCAAAGGCAAGCCGAATCTGCAGCCTTGAGAAAGGTTAGGATAAACTACAAAAGGGTACAAAGAAAACTTTTGGGATGATTGAAATATGTGTTGATTTAATTGCAGTGAATTTTCTGGGGGAGATAAATGCAGACACAGAAATTTGTCATATTTTCCACTTAAATATGTGCAATGTAGTTTGCTTCAAGTATTGCAAACAACAACAAAATTGCAACAACAACAACAAAAATTGCAACAACAACAACAAAAGAAAGCAGAAGTTGGTCTTTTCAAGCATCCTTGAACACACAAAGAGAAATACCATCAGAACCACAATAAAATTATATAAAGAATACTATAATAAAACAATTATGTGTACAGGATATTTCTTATGTGGAATGGCTTTTATGATTTCACGGACATTTTTGTTTGTCATGGGTATGCCAGCCTGATAGATGTGCTTGGCTGGTGTAGAACCTGAGCAGTCACAGAGAATCCCATCCTTGGTTCAATGCTTTTCTGTTGCCACATTAAAATGCTTAAAATTCTTGAACAAGGGTCTCCTCATTTTCCTTTGCCACCATGCTTGGCAAATTATGTAACCAGTCTTGTCCCAGAGTATAAAATATTTAGAGAGGCAATTTGAGAATTAAACTTTTTCATTTAAAGAGTAACTCTCATCTCAAAGCATCCCTGTTGACATTTTTGAAATGCTATAAGTAATAAGATATGAAAAATTAGATTGCCGTGTGCATCTCTTTGGTAGCTTTAGCAGAGTAGAATGTTTATAGACTCAAAGCACATGCTAAACAAAGACTCTCCTGACTATCTCAGGAAATAACAACTACTGGAGCTCTGGGTATTTAATGAGAAACTCCCAGCAAGTCAAATTTCTTTCATTTTTTTATATCAGGGTATTAAATAATACATCATTGTCTTGATATGTATTCAGTAGTTAGAGGCCAACTCTAAGAGTTATTAAAGAGATGATGATGTACATGTTATTTTCTGTGGATTCTGCAGAGACAAACATGTTAAGCTGTCCTACACAGATTTTTTTTTGTACCACAATTACTGAGACAGCCACGTACTGTACTAAAATTTCCAAGCAAAAAGTAGAAACAAAGAACAATTGTACGACTACTGATGTCATTCAATCTCCTTCTCTTCTCCCCTTTTATTATTACCAACAGACATAATGAATATCAATAAACTGATCTTGTACTATCAGCAGGAGAAGCTAGTTAATAATGTGTCACTAGATAATTTGGAATTTCTTCATGACACAAAAGCTTGCATTCTCTTTTCCTTCTCTGTCTCTTCTCCCATTTTAAAAGCTTCAGGTTTTTGCATATTATTGAGCAGAGACCAGAAAAAGCCCTTACCTTAGTTACACAGAAATTGACATGAAAAATAAGTCCTGAGTTACTTGCTTGATGTTTTAGAGCCATATCCAGCTGCCTTTTAGAGTATATTTATAAAAAGTTCTAAGACTTTATTGAGCTATGACAGGAAAAGTACAGACAATAAAAATTCAGAAGATGAAAGGAAGAAGAAGGAGGTGAGTTTTTCATATTAGTAACTATTAATTGAGCTAGCAGTAAGAGTAGATATATATTATTGGATATTGTACTTCAATTTCAGCTCATCACCAGATTGTTCATATTATTGAGGAAACTGGTATAAACAAATTACAGGTTAGAGTCACAATTTGCAGAACATGTGACTGAAATGTGTCAACACATTAGATTATTATATAAAACTAGTGTCAAAATGACCTAAGGAATCTCATCAAAATTAGTTTTATGCCCTAAACATTGACAGCTAATTCTACAGGGTAGAGGAGTGATCTTGAGCTGATTATGGGTTGGTTGGCTCTTTGGAGAAAATCTCAAGAGATGCACTTGAAAATCATTTAAGAAGATTTATTCTGTCCTGGGTATACAGATCTGGAGAGAATGAGGAAAACCAAGACAATTACTAGTCTATTTGAGAACTTACAGGTTCTAGACACACTTCCTCTGAAAAACTGTGCTGTGACCTTCAGGTTTAAAAAATCTCCTAGTTACTTCTTAAGCTTGTTAAAATGGATGCTCTACAAACTCAAAACAATATAACATATAGAAAAACTGAGATCCCTAATTCAAGTTACATTTGGCCACATTGCTAAAATTAATGTTATTTCCTAATTTTCACCATTGTAACTGATTTTTGGTGTCATTCCACCTTTTCAATCTTTACTTTTGTTATGTCTACTTTTATCTTACATTCTTAGAGTAGATAGACACACACACATGCACACACACTCACATACAACAAATAAAGAAGAAAAAATTGTTGTAGAAGTAAATTTGACTTCCCAGAGAAGGAAAAGTAATTCATACTGCCAGAATAAGAAAATCCTTGGACAGGCCAACTCCAAGTTCTGATTCTCCTCTAAATTTAAGGGCAAAGAGTTTTATTTCTACTATAATACCATTATATGGAATAGGAGGATAAGTGAGAAAATAAATACATAGGAAATGAACTTGGTGCATAATGAAACTATTTTATGTAATTTGTAGAAAGGAGAAGACTTAATTCAATCCTTTCTTTTATATTATGTTGACTCCTGTTTATTTACACTAGGGTTTCTCAATTTTGTCACTGTTGACATTTTGAACTAGATAACTTTTTGTCTGTGCATTCTTGGGTATTTAGCAGAATGCCTGAACTCTTAACTTTTACAGTCAGACCTCAGTATACATAGGAGATTGGCTCCAGAAAAACATGCAGATTCCAAAATCCATGGATGTTCAAGTCACTGATATAAAATAATGTCATGTTTACATATAACCTATGGACATTTTTCTGTATACCTTAAATCATCTCTAGATTATTTATTGAATGAATACAATGTAAATTCTATGTAAATAGATGTCATACCATATTGTTTTTATTTGTATTATTTTTATTGTTTTATTAACATTTTTGATGGCTTTAAAAATATTTTCATCTGCAATTGGTTGAATCCACATTTGTGGAACTTGCAGAAACAGAGAGCCAATTGTAAATGCCAGTAGCAGTTTTAATTTCTCCCCAATGTCATGACAACTAAAAAAATCCCAAAACATCACTAAATGCTTCCTTGGGGGACCTAAATTGCCCCTGCTTGAGAACCGCAGTCCTAGAAAGCACAGCCTAGAGTATCGCTTATCACAGTATACTCACAGAGTCTTGGCACAAATTATTTCCTCCTCCTGGTGTAGTCTTCTTCAGATATATACCAAAAAAAACCTAAGCTTTCTTTTCAGATTTTTAAAATGATTTTTTCAGCATGTGCTAAAACTTATATTCCTTTATTTTAATTTAATATTCACTGAACACTTATATTTAGGGTTGTGTGCTATCCATTAAAGAAGCTCTAAAAATGAATTTTTTTAAAAAACCCCTCCAAAAAGAATTTGCAAACAAATTGTAGAGTAAATTAGCAGTCTTGGTAAAATAATGTGCAAATTTAAATAAATATGAAACCTAGGCATATCGGTAAAATAACCCCCTCAGGACTTTTTCAGAGTACTCTACCCCAGTCCTGTCCTACTTCTTAGGGACATATTTAAAAGCCACTGCATTTAAATCTGTCTCCTAAAATTCTCTTTTCATTTTTAGGAGATATAATAGAAGAGCCATAAATTTTTCTCAAAAACATTAAATTCCAAGGCACTTAATCTGAAGTGCTTGGTTATTCATCACTATTCAGTGCTAATACTCATATCTCCTGCAAATGATTATTTATTTGCTCCTCACAGAACTATAGTAATTAACTGAGAGTATTACTAGCTACCTTTTATAGGATAGAGCTAAAGGCCCAGAAAATGTTACTAATTTGTTCAAGACTATCGTGAAAAAACTTTATATCCTTATTTTAAAACTCGCTATTCTCAGCTTAAATGTGATTTAAAAGTTATGTTCTATTGAGTTCAAATTACTACTGGAAATAGCTTGAATCAGACTCTAATTTGACTATAAGCTAAAAGCCAGCTAATGTTGTTATTAAGAGATTAAGCAGAGAAAAAATTTCAGGCATAAACCTTGACTATTAAAAGGCTTAGCAACCCATGCTGTAGTTGCAAAAGCAAGCTATCAAAAAAAAATTGATGATTAGAAAAAAAGCTTAATTATTTATTTTATTTATCCAATAAGAAGAACAAAGAAGCTAGGAGAAAAATACAAAATATAGACTAGCTGATTTTTAAAACTAGAAATATGAATTATGAAAAACTAACTCTGTTTTTTTCCAGCTAACGAATTAATCAACACGAAGAGTAAAGCAAAGAAAACAAAACATAGTACTGCAGCTTGCCACACAAATTTCCAGAACAGAAGACTTATTCACAAGAGTTTATTATTCTGTACTCCAAAGTTACAGACTTGCTAGGGTCTTGAAGAACAATATCCAATATAGAGATAGACAAGGACAAATTAACAAATTGAGTAGCCAAAGAATAGCTGACATTAAAAAATACCTCTTAAAAAATAAAATATAAATAAATAAATAAATAAGTAAACCTCTTGATCTAATAGTCTATTTAAATTAATACTGGTAGCTGGGCCACAACTAAGAGGGACAAACCTAGGTGGAGCTTGGATGCCAGTCTCAATAGGAGAGTTCCTTTCAGAATAGGGCTGACTGGGGCACCCCCTGCGAGTACATATCTGGGGAAGAAATGTCCCACACCTCCAACCGAAAGAGATCTCCTTGACCATACCAGAGTGGGAGGGGTAAATTGCAGTCCCCCCCCACTTCCACTGCCCTTCCTCCCTCCCTGCTCCAGAAACTGAGAAGAGAGTAAAAGAGGTGGCTCTGCAGGAGAGACCTGAGTAGAGGAACAATTACAGAGCCTGCCACAAAGGGCAGATTTTGTTTGTTTTAATTTTTAATTTTTTAAAAATTTTTTTAAAATTTTGATTGTTTGTTAGTACATCTATTTAAAAAATATTTTTCCTTTGTGCATGAATTTGTATGTAAGGGTTTGATCTGCATACCCCCGCCAAATTTTTTTCTTTTCTTTTTCTGTTTCTTTCTTCTTTTATTTGCTGTTTTCTATTTATATGTGTATGTGAATGACTGAGTGTTCATCTTTCAATTTTGTTTTTGTTGTTGGCTTGCTTTTGCACTTTTGTTCTTCTGGGTTTTTTTATTTTCATTTTTTATAGTTTAAGGTATGTGTCAATATGTGTGTAAGGGTTCAATCTGCATTCCTTTTTTTTCCCCAGTCTTTCTGTATTTCTTCTATATTCACTTTGTGCTAGGCATGTGTGTGTGTTTAGTTTTCTTGTTTGTTGTCCATATTGTTGTTTGTTTTGTTTTACCTTGTTGTTATTCCAGTCTGTTTTGGGGTGTGTGTGTGTGTGTGTGTGTGTGTGTGTGTGTCTGTGTTTGTGTGTGTTCAATTCTTTTTTGCATTGCTTTCTGCTTTGCATCATCGTATAGAGTGTTGGTAAGGAATGACTTTCAAGGAACACAGACCACAATAAGTGAACACTGTAATTTGCAAGTAGTTTCTGAATCCTAGCACCCTCTACCCTACTTTATTCAAATTCCAAAAACAATAAGAGAGAGCAAAGCTTCCCATCCACCATCTTATTTCAGAATAGAACAAATCCAGAGCCCAGATCAGGGAAAAGTAGAGAACTGAGCAAACATCAGAAGAAAAAAACTTCTCCCATTGACACTGAATAACAGAACTAAAGAGAAAAACAAGAGATCTGTCACAAATGCGGAAAAATCAAAGGAAGATCACAGGCAATTTCAAGTGTACTACACGCAAAACTCCTGAAAAATCATACATTGGTGTCCAAACAATTAAAGTCACCAATGACTGGCCCAGAATATGACAGGGATAAGGGAATGGAGGGAAAGAGTGAATTAGAGTTAAGAAAGACAAGATGCAACACTGGAAGAACTTGTAACAGAAATTTTGGCAATAAAAAAATTTCCTTTTTTTTTGAGTTGGAGTCTCACTCTGTCGCCCAGACTGGAGTGCAGTGGCCGGGAGCGGCCACTGCAGCCTCGACCTGCTGGGCTCCGGCTATCCTTCCGCCTCAGCCTTCCAAGAGCCGGAACTATAGGCACGCGCTGCCATGCCTGGCTAATTTTTTTGATTTATTGTAGAAATGAGGTCTCATCAAGTTGGCCAGGCAGGTCTCGAACCCACAGGTTCAGGCAATCCACTCACCTTGGCCTCCCAAAGTGCGAGATTACAGACTGAACCACCGAATCCGGCAATAAAAAATTTCATCCAGGAAATAAATAACAAGATGACAAGCATGGAAAGCAGAATTAATCTAGCTGAAGAAAGAATCTCAGAACTTGAAGACCAGAACATGGAATTAACCTAATCTGTAAAAAAACATAGAAAAAAGGCTCAGAAAGAAAGAACAAAGCCTACAAGAGATGTGCGATTATACCAAGAGGCCAAACCTATGCCTCATTGGTATCCCAGAAGAAGAAAGGGAAATGGAGAACAACTTGGAGCAAGTATTCCAGGAGGTAATCCAAGAAAACTTTCCCTATCTCATCACAGATGTGACCAGCCAAGCACAAGAGATATAGAGAATGCCCACAAGACATCAAATGAGAAGACAAATCCCTAGACACACAGTAATTCACCTACACAAAGTAGGTACAGATGAAAAAATCCTAAAGGCAGCGAGAGAGAAAGGTCAGACTACCTAGCAGGGAAAATCAATCCGAATAGTAGCAGACCTATTGGCAGAAACACTACAAGCAAGAAAGGACTGGAGCCCTATATTCAAAGTCCTCAAAGATAAATAATTTCAACCAAGAATTTCCTAACCATCCAAGGTCAATTTCATCAGTGATGGAGAGCTAAAATCCTTCCTAGGTATCTAATCCCTAAGAGATTATGCCGTTTCCAGATCAACTTTACAAGAGACACTTAAAAAGTTATTAAGCACAGAAAAAAAGAAGAAAAAAAAAGGATGACAAGACACTTCTCAAGAGAACAGCAGAGCACAGAATCAGCAGAGAATACAGTGCAACAAGAAACTTGAAAACACACACATATGTCAGCTCCAAAGCCAAAAGAAAACAAGCAAAGAAAAAACATTATAAGAACCTCATGACAGGGATCAAAAATCACATTTCAATAATTAGCCTGAATGTGAATGGACTAAACACATTCTGAAAAGAAACACAATGGAAAACTGGATAAAAAACCATGACCCAATATTTTCTGCATCCAGGAGACTCATCTCACTACAAAGGGCACATACAGACTCAAAGTTAAAGAATGAAAAATGAATTTCCAGGCAAATGGATCACAAAAGAAGGCAAGAGTTCTATCTTAATATCAGACAAAGCAACCTTTAAGCTATCAAAAATTTAAAAAGATGCAAAAGGACACTACAAAATGATAGTTCAACCCATCAACAAGAAATATCCATCCTAAACATATATGCACCCAACACAGGAGCACTAGCATTTATAAAGCAATTAGCAAGTAAACTAAAAAAAGATATTCACTCCAATACTATTATAGCAGGAGACTTGAATACCCCACTAACAGCCCTAGAGAGATCATCGAGACAAAAAACCAACAAGAAGATCCAGAAATAAACTTGACAACTTGACCAAATGGACTTAATAAATACCTACAGATTATTCTACCCAACAACCACAGAATATTCATTCTATTCATCTCCACATGGAATGTACTCTAAGATTGATCACATATAAGATTGATCCATAAATCAAGCATAAACAAATTCCATAAGATTGAAATCTTGCCATGCACATTCTCAGACCACAGTGGAATAAAAATAAATATCAACACCAACAACATTTCCGCAAAGCCCACAAAGACATGGACACTAAAGAGCATGATGCTGAATAAATCCTGGGTCAACAGTGAAACCAAAACAGAAATTAAGAGATTTCTGGAAACAAATGAAAATGAATAAATATCTTACCAAAACCTATGGGGTGTCATTAAATCAGTTCTAAGAGCAGAATGTATATCTTTATGAGCACACATCAAGAAAACAAAAAGATCAAAAGTGGAGACCCTAACAAATCACCTAGGGGAGCTGGAAAGAGAAGACCACCAAAATCCCAACTTTAGCAGAAGAATGCAAATCCCCAAAATAAGAATCCAAATATGGGACATGGAAGACAAAAATATCATAGAAAATATCAACAAAACAAAAAGCTGATTTTTTGAAAGAATTAACAAGATTGATGGACCCCCCAGCCAGAATGACCAAGAAAAAGAGAGAAAAAGCCCAAATAAGCACAATTAGAAATACAAAGATCAAATCACAACTAACCCTGAATACAAAAGATTATCAGAGATTACCCTGTACCCCTATATAAAAATAAACTTGATAATCTAAATGAAATAGAGGACTTTCTGACATCACACAACTTCCCCAGGTAGAAACAAGAAGACATTGAGACACTAAGTAGACTAATAACAACCCAGGAAATTGACTCTGCCATATGAAAAACACCTACAAAAAAGCCCTGGACCAAATGGCTTTCCAGCAGAGTTCTACAAAACATACAAGGAGGACCTGACACCAATCCTTTTGAAAGTATTCCAAACAATTGATAAAGAAAGGATTCTCCACGAATCATTTTCAAAGTTAACAGCACACTGATGCCCAAACTGGGTAAAGATTCAACAAAAAAGAGAACTACAGGCCAATATCCCTTATGAATATAGGTGCAAACAACCTCAAAAGATTCTAGCAAATCGGATCCAAAAACACATCTCAAAAATCAGTCACCATGACCAAGTAGGCCTCATTCCAAGGATGCAGGGCTGGTTCAACATTCGCAAGACAATTAATGTAATTAAATACATCAAAAGATATAAAGACAATAACCACATGATTATATCATTACATTCAGAAAAAGCTTTAATCCAGCATCCCTTCTTTATAAAAACCCTCAAACACCTAGGAATAGAAGAAACATACCTCAAAATAGCAAGCGCCACCTACAATAAACCCACAGTTAACATATTGCTAAATGGACAATTGAAACATTTCCCCTGAAAACTGAAACAAGACGAGGCTGCCCACTCTTACCCCTCTTGTTCAACACAGTGTTGGAAGTTCAAGCTAGGGCAATTAGACAAGAGAAGGAAATCCGGGATATCCAAATAGGAAAAGAGGAAGTTAAGTTATCCCTCTTTGCTGACGATATAATCCTATACCTTGAAAATCCAAGAGAATCTGTCAAAAACCTACTTGCACTGATAAAGGACTTTGCAAAGTCTCAGGGTACAAAATAAATGTGCAAAAGGCAGTTGCATTCCTATACACCAACAACAAGCTGGCAGAGACCCAAATTAAAAGCACAATCCCATTCACAATAGCCACCAAAAAAAATGAAGTACCTCATCATCTAAAAAAATGAAATACCTCATCATCTTCCTAACCAGAGACGTGAAAGACCTTTACAATGAGAACTACAAAACGCTGCTCAAAGAAATCCAAGAAGACACAAACAAATGGAAAAATATTCCAACCTCATGGATAGAAAAAATCAACATTGTTAAAATGTCCATCCTACCAAAGGCTATCTACAGATTCAGCGCAATACCCATTAAGTTACCAACATAATTCTCAGACCTGGAAATGACAATACAGAAATTCATATGGAAACATAAACAACCACAAATAGCCAAAAAAAGAAAAATCCTTAGCAGAAGAAACAAAACAGAAGGTATTACACTTCCAGACTTCAAATTTTACTAAAAGGCTAGGTAATCAAAAGAGACTGGTATTGGTACAAGAACAGGCACATAGACCAATGGAAGAGGATAGAGACTCCAGAAGCAAAGTCTCAATTTCTCAACCAACTCATCTTTGACAAAGCCTCCAACAACAACCACTGGGGAGAGGAGAACCTATTCAGTAAATGGTGCTGGGAAAACTGGCTGATCACATGCAGAAAATTGAAACAGGACCCCTACCTATCCCCATACACAAAAATTAGCTCTAAATGGATCGAAGACCTAAAAGTAAAACCTCAAATTATAAGAATCTTAGAAAATGTAGGAGACACCCTTATGGAAATTGAAACTGACAACCAATTCCTCATCAGAGCCCTAAATGCCCATACCTTAAGAAATAAGATAGACAAGTGGAACTTCATCAAACTAATGAGCTTCTGCAAAGCAAAATAAACTATCAAGAGAGCAGAGAGAAAGCCTACAGAATGGGACAAAATATTTGCCAAATGTATATTGACAAAGGCTTAATATCTAGGATCTACAAGGAACTCAAATGTGCCGAAAGGAAAAAAACAAACAGCCTCATTAAAAAGGGGGCAGAATCAAGTCATCTGCAAAGAGAGATAACTTGACTTCCTCTTTTCCTATTTGGATACTCCTGATTGCCTTCTCTTCTCTGATTGCTTGAACCAGGACTTCCAATACTATTATTAATCAATATTTTTTATTATGGTTTTGTGGGGTACAGTTAAAGGGTTAGGTGTACAATGACGTTTCATTCAGGCACCCTGTTGATAAGAGGTGTTTTCCCATCCCCAGACAGATATTTGCTACTATTAATCCCATCCTCCTCACCCCCATAGTTTCCCAGTACCGTCAGTCATTTTCTTATAGTATTACATTGGATGTTCAAGGTCCATTATATGAGTGAAAACATGTGATACTCGGATCTTTGTTTCTGTGAGAGGTCACTCAGTATTATAGACTCTAGTTCCATCCAGGTTTCTGAGAAATTCATGATTTTGTTCTTTTTTATGGCTGCATAGTATTCCATCGTGTATATGTACCACATTTTTTAAATCCAGTCCTCTTTTGATGGGCAGCATGGTTG
>NW_007253806.1:365522-366167 GCF_000164805.1 Carlito syrichta
CACCCTCTCCAGCAGCTGTTATTTTTTGAGTTGTTGATAATTGCCATTCTAACTGGAGTTAGGTGGTATCTCAGTATGGTTTTGATTTGCATCTCCCTGATGATTAGTGAGGTTGAGCATTTCTTCATGTGTTTGTTGGCTGCTCGGATGTCTTCTTTTGTGAAGTCTCTGTTCATATCTTTTGCCCATTTTATAATGGGGTGACTTCCAATACTATATTGAACAGGAGGAGTGAGAGTGGGCATCCTTGTCTTGTTCCACTTTTCAGGGGAAATGGTTCCAATTTTTGTCCATTTAGGAGTATGCTGGTTGTGGGTTTCTCGTAGATGGCTTTTACTAGTTTGAGGTATGTTCCCTTTATGCCTAGATGTTCAAGGGTTTTTATCAAGAAGGTGTGCTGGATTTTATCAAAAGTTTTTCTGCATTTAATGATATAATCATGTGGTTTTTGTGTTGACATCTGTTGATGTATTTAATTACATTTATGGTTTTACGAATGTTGAACCAGTCTTGCATCCCAGGGATGAAGCCTACTTGGTCATGCTGAATGATTTTTGAAATGTGTTGTTGAATCCGGTTTGCTAGGATCTTGTTGAGAATTTCAGCATCTATGTTCATCAAAGATATTGGCCTGTAGTTCTCTTT
>NW_007253806.1:366409-402064 GCF_000164805.1 Carlito syrichta
CAATAATAAACAGAAACCCAAATAAAAAGCACAATTCCATTCACAATAGCCACAACAAAAAAATGAAATACCTTGGCATCTTCCTAACCAGAGACATGAAAGATTTTAAAATGAAAACTACAAAACTCTACTCAAAGAAATCAAGGATGATACAAAGAAGTGGAAAAATATCCCATGCTCATGGGTTGGAAGAATCAACATTGTGAAGATGTCCATCTTACCTAAGGCAATCTACAGATTCAATGCAATACCCATCAAATTACCAGCAAAATTCTTTTCAGACCTAGAAAAAACAACACAGGAATTCATATGGAAACACAAACGACCAAGAATAGCCAGAACAATCCTGAGCAAAAAAACAAAGCAGGCGGTATCACATTACCAGACTTCAAACTTTACTATAAAGCTACAATCATCAAAACAGCTTGGTACTGGTATAGGAACAGGCATGTAGATCAATGAAATAGAATTGAGATTCCAGAAGCAAAACCTCAATTTCTCCCAACTCATCTTCGACAAAGCTTCCACCACCTACCACTGGGGAGAGGAGAACCTATTCAGTAAATGGTGCTGGGAAAACTGGCTGACCACATGCAGAAGATTGAAACCGGATCCCTATCTATCCCCATACACACAAATTAACTCCAAATGGATCAGAGACCTAAATGTAAAACCTCAAACCATAAGAACCTTAGAAAAGGAAGGAAATACCCTCATGGAAATTGGAACTGGCATCCAATTCCTGAACAAAACCCGAAACCCACAGGTCGTAAGAGAGAAGATAGACAAGTGGGACCTCATTAAACTGACAAGCCTCTGCAAAACCAAAGAAACCATCAAGAGAGCAGGGAGACAGCCTACAGACTGGGAAAAAGTATTTGCGAACTCCAGGTCTGACAAAGGCTTAACATCTTGGATCTACAAGGAACTCAAACGTGCTGAAAAGAAAAAAACAAACAACCCCATTATAAAATGGTCAAAAGATATGAACAGACACTTTACAAAGGAAGACAACCGAGCAGCCAACAGACACATGAAGAAATGTTCAGCCTCACTAATCATCAGGGAGATGCAAATCAAAACCATACTGAGATACCACCTAACTCCAGTCAGAATGGCAATTATCAGTAACTCAAAAAATAACAGTTACTGGAGAGGGTGTGGTGAAAAGGGAACACTTCTACACTGTTGGTGGGAGTGTAAACTAGTGCAACCTCTGGAAAGCAGTGTGGTGATTCCTAAAAACTCTAAATATCAACCTCCCCTATGACCCTGCAATCCTCCTACTGGGAATATACCCTGAAAAACTCAAATTACTCTATCAAAAAGATACCAGCACATGTTTGTCACAGCATTGCTCACAATAGCAAGAACCTGTTTATCACAGCATTGTTTATTGCAGCATTGTTCACAATAGCAAGAACCTGTAACCAACCATGCTGCCCATCAGAAGAGGACTGGATTTTAAAAATGTGGTACATAGACACGATGGAATACTATGCAGCCATAAAAAAGAACAAAATCATGAATTTCGCAGCAACCTGGATGGAACTAGAGTCTATTTTACTGAGTGACCTCTCACAGAAACAAAGATCTGAGTATCACATGTCCTCACTCATATAGTGGACCTTGATCATCCAACATATTACCATAAGAAAATGACTGATAGTGGTGGGAAACTATGGGGTGGGGGAGGGGAAGGGAGATGGGATTAATGGTAGTAAACATCTGTCTGGGGACGGGGAGACACCTCTTATCAACAAGGGTGCCTGAACGAAGCATATTTGTATATCTAACCCTTAACTGTACCCCACAATATCCTAATAAAAAATACTGATTATAAAAAAAGGGGGGGAGCAAAAGAAGATATACGGGCAGCCAACAGACATATGAAAAAGTGCTCAGCCTCACTCATCATTAGAGAAATGCAAATCAAAACCACATTGAGATATCACCTAACCCCAGTAAGAATGGCCATCATTAATAAAACAAATAACAAAAGATGCTGGCGAGGATGCAGAGAAAAAGGAACGCTACTACACTGCTGGTGGGAATGCAAACTAGTGTGATCTCTTTGGAAGACAGTGTGGTCATTTTTGAAAGAACTAGAAATTGACTTTTCATATGACCCAGCAATTCCCCTATTGAGGATATAACCACAGGATCTCAAATTATTCTACATAAAAGATACCTGCATAAGTATGTTTGTTGTAGCTCTATTCACAATAGCAAAAACATAGAACCAACCATGTTGCCCATCGAAGCTGGACTGAATAAAAAAAATGTGGTGCATATACACAGTGGAATATTATCCAGCCATAAAGAAGGACAAACATATGGACTTCACAGCAACTTGGATGGATTTAGAGTCGATCATACTCAGTGATCTATCACAGAATCAAACAACAGCGTATCACTCATAAGTGGATCTTGAACAACTATAATACTATAAGATAGGTATTGGTAGTAGTGGAAAACTGTCAGGTAAAGGTGTTGGGATTGGCAGTTGAAGGAAACTGCTAGGGGAAGGAGGGGCATACCTCATTAACAAGGGTACCTGCATAATCAACGTTTGTATACCTAACTGAATTTTACTCCACATCTGTATAATAAAAAAATACTGGTAATAATATTTACTATTATAAGCTTTAATTAATATTAAAAGTTATTGTTTATTCTCAATCTAAAGTCATATCTTACAGTTAACCTGTTAATTTAGACCATAAGGTAGTAACTATCTTGCTACTGTGCAGGTTAATTTAATTGTTGCATAAGTATGCAGATGAAATAAAATATTTTCCTACATGTTGAACTTTCACCAGTTCACAAGGTGACAGTAAGTACAGAATGCCTCAGAGATATTGTTAGTTCAGTTTCAGACCATTACAATACAATGAATATCACAAGATGGTAAGTTACACAAATTTTTGATTTCCCAGTACACATAAAAGTTATTTTTCCTCTATACCATACTCTGTGCAATAGCATTATTTCCTTTTTAAAAATGTACATGCCTTAATTTAAAATACTTTATTGCTAAAAATTGCTAATGATCATCTGTGTCTGTAATGCGTCATACTTTTTGCTGGTAGAGGATCTTTCTGTAGTATTGATAGCTGCTGACATGCCAAGGTGGTGGCTGTAGAAAGTTGGAGTGAATGTGGCAATTTCTTAAAATAAGACAAAAGTGAAGTTTTTCACATAGATTAACTCTTCCTTTTTTATAAAATATTTATTTATAGCCAGTGATGCTATTTGATAACATTTTACCTACAATAAAGATATCTCAAAATTTAAGTCAATCCTCTCAAACTCTGCTGTTGCCATATCAATTAAGTTTATGTAATATTCTAAATATTTTATTTTCATTTCAATAATGTTCACAACATCTTCACCAGATATAGAATTCATCTGAAGAGAAAATTTACTTGCTCATTCACAGGAAGAAAATCCTCATCCCTCCAAGTTTCATCAACAGAGTTCAGCAATTATCGTAGGACTCTGCTTATAATTCTAGTTGTGTTGCTATTGCCACCACAACTGCATTTACTTTCTCCACTGAACTCCTCTTGAACCCCTCAAAATTATCCTTGAGGGTTGGAATCAACTTCACCCAAAGTCCTGTTAATGTTGATATTTTGACTTCCTCTCACAAATCACAAATGTTTTTAATGACTTCTAGAATGGTGAATCATTTCCAGAATATTCTTAATTTATTTTGCCCGATCCATCAGAGGAATCAGTATCTACTAAAGTGATAGCCTTACAAAATGTATTACTTAACTAAGAAGACTAGAAAGTGAAAATTACTCCTTGATCCACAGGTTGCAGAATGAATGAGATTTGGGGTGCATTGTCATTCAGCAGTAGGTCTCAATAGTAGGCTTAAAATGCTCAGTAACCATACTATAAACATATATACAGGTTTTGTTGTTCCATTTATATAGGACAAGCAGAGAAGATTTAGCATAATTCTTTTTTTTTTTTTTTTGAGTTGGAGTCTCACTCTGTCACCCAGACTGGAGTGCAGTGGCTTCTCCCGGCCACCACAGCCTCGCCCTGCTGGGCTCTGGCGATCCTTCCACCTCAGCCTTCTTAAGGGTTCTAAGGTATTCAGAATGGTAAATGAGTTTTGGCTTCAAAAAAAGTCATCAGTTGCACTAGTCTTTAATAAGAGAATCAACCTGTCCTTTGGAGCTTTGAAGTCAGGCATTGACTTCTCTCTAGCTATGAACATTCAAGATGGCATCTTCTTCTAATGGAATGCTGCTTTGTCTATATTGACAATCTGTTGTTTTCATATTCATCAATGATCTAGGCTAGATCTTCTGAATAGACTGTTGTATCAGCACTTGCTATTTCACATTGCACTTTTATGTTATAGAGATGACTTTTTTTTCTTAAACCTCATGAATCAACCTCTGTTAGATTCAAACATTTTCTGTAGCTTTTTTGCCTCTCTCAGCCTTCATGTAATTGAAGAGAGTTAGGATTTTTCTCTGAATTCAGTTCTGTCTTTCTTTTTTATTTCTTTTCAGTCCTGTCTTAAGGGAATGTTTTGGCTAGTTTTATTTTCTATTTATACCACTCAAACTTTCTCCATGTCACCAATAAAATCATTTCACTTTCTATCATTCTTGTGTTTACTGGAATAGCACTTTTAATTTTCTTTAAGAACTTTTCTCTTGAATTTACAACTTGGCTAACTGGTGCAGGAGGCCTACCTTTTGGCTTATCTCAGTATTTTCACTAAGCTTAATCATTTCTAACTTTTGACTTAAAGGGAGAGACATTCAATTCTTTCTTTCACTTAAATGCTTAGAGAAACCTGCAGATTTTTTAATTAGTCTAATTTTAGCATTGTTGTTTCTCAGGGAATAGGAAGGTCTAAGGACAGGGAGAGAGATGGGAAACAGCTGGTTGGTGAGGTAGTAAGAACATACACATTTATTGACTAA
The DNA here is from genome assembly GCF_000164805.1 of Carlito syrichta. Lineage (NCBI taxonomy): Eukaryota > Metazoa > Chordata > Mammalia > Primates > Tarsiidae > Carlito > Carlito syrichta. The sequence continues at coordinate 371,368 of NW_007253806.1, forward strand.
GGTTACCATCATATGTGGGTGCAATTTGTGGTGCCCCCAAATAAGCACAATAGTAACAGCAAAGACCATTGACCACAGATTATCATAACAGATACAATAATGACAAATTTTGAAACAGTGTGAGAAGTACCAAAATGCAAGCACATGCTATTGGAAAGATGATGCCAATACATTTGCTTGACACAGGGTTGCCTGAAACCTTCAAAAAACACAATATTTGCAAACCACAACAAAGTGAAGCACAATGAGATGAGGTATGCCTGCAAAGTACTGTGGTAGGAAATTCATCAAAAAGATATTGACCACATCCAGAAAATAACCATGAGATCATCCTGGAAAAGTTGGTTAACCTAAGCAGCTTTTGTATCTTGATTGCATTAAAGCAGGTATTTTATTTTTTTGAGTTGGAGTCTCACTCTGTCACCCAGACTGGAGTGCAGTGACCGCTCCCGGCCACCGCAGCCTCGACTTGCTGGGTTCTGGCGATCCTTCCACCTCAGCCTTCCAAGTAGCCGGAATTACAGGCATGCGCTACCACGCCCGGCTGATTTTTTGATTTATTGTAGAGATGAGGTCTCGCTGCCCTGGTGGGTCTCGAACCCGCGGGCTCAGGCAATCCACTCACCTCAGCCTCCCAAAGGCGCGGGATTACAGGCTGAGCCACCAAGCCCGGCTGGTATTTTTTTAAAAAGGAAAAAAAAACCTTCAATTTGAAATGACTTCAACTTATAGAAAAGTTGAAAAATTAGTACAAAAGAACTTCACCCAGCCAGTCCTAATGTTAACATTTCATATAATTTGAAATAATGAAATGAATAATAAATGTTGATGCAATACTATGAATTAAACTACAAACCTTATTTTAGTGTATTAGATCTTCTTCTGCTGTCCTTTTCTTGGCGCAGGATCCAATTCAGGATTCTACACTGCATTTAGTTTTCGTGACTTCTTAACATCCTCCAACCTGCCACATTTCCTTAGTCTTTCTTTACCTTAACACATTTGAAGAGCATTAGTCAACTCTTCTATAGGATAGCCATTAACATTTGTTTGTCTGGTGTTTCCTCAGGATTATATAAAGGTCACTCTTTTTTGTTCCGAATACCACAAAAATGATGTTGTGCCTTTCTCAGAGCATCATATTATAAAATAAAAAATAAATAAAATGTGTCATTACTAATGATGTAAAATTTGGTCACTTGGTCAATGTGGAGTCTGCCAGATCTGCCCACCATAAATTTACTAAGGGCTCCACAAAAAAATACTACCTGACTAATATGCAGTTTTAGCTGACCATTTTGAACTTCGGACATTCAGAACCATAAGAAAATTAATTTGTTTTGCTTTAAGCCTCTCATTTTGTGGTCATTTGTTACAGCAGCAATAGGAAATTAATGCGGTGCCCATATTTCTAGCTAAACTAAAATTATAAAATTTGCCATATATTTATGAAGGAAAAGTATTGACATTAATTAGTATTCATGTCCTCCAAAAAATAATTTGACTTAACACTCTGGAAAATGAGAAAATTTAATCATAGATCACAGCAGGTTGGAAATAGAATATTTTAATCTAAAAATGTCAGCATTACATTTGGTTTTAATTCCAGGTGTAATGTAATCCAGGATCAGCAGAGCATCAGTATCTCTTCAAAGAAATTAAAATCAGAAATGACCTTCCAACTAGATTGGGTATATGAGCAAAATGGTGAGTGCATGAAGTAATAACTACAGTTCAAAAAAAACCAAGCCCTTTACAAAATCTATAAAAGGTTATCTAACTAAATACTTTGTTTTTATATTTAACTGAATATAACCTTTTATGTACTTTTGGGTTTTTCTGCAACCAAATATGTATGTTTGCATGCATATATATGTGTATGCATGTATTATTTTTTTTCATGGTGGATTAAATATGGAATTAATATTAATTTCATAGAAGCTATAGATAGTCTACAAGTATTTTCTATTGTTGATGAGAAAAACAATGATGATACCGTTGAGAAATATATTCACATTATTCTTAAGCATTCATATTCTTTTATACCTTTTCTTGGATATTCCTTGAAAAAGTCACATTCTGCTTTTGCAGTCTCAGGATCATTGCTTTCACTTTGACTGGATGCCTTCTCTCCTGATACCCGATGTTACTTTTGCTGCTCTCCTTGGGGAACAAAATCAAGATTTTTTCTTTCTTTCTTTCTTTCTTTCTTTCTTTCTTTCTTTCTTTCTTTCTTTCTTTCTTTCTTTCTTTTTTTCTTTTGGCTGCTTCTGATGAAGAACTACTCTTCTAAACTAAAAAATTAAATAAAATCATTATGTCATTAGTTGTCTGTATTTTGAAAACACTCCCAGGTAGTTATCTCATCTTAGAAAAATAAATTTTGTAACTGTCACACTATTTAAATATAGCAAATTCTAATTGATGTCTATGACTATGTAAGTGTGTGTGGTTTCTTTACATTGCTTTCATTTATTTCAGTTTGTTTCCTTAAAAAAGAGTCTGCAGTGCAAATCAGAAACCAAAATGAGACAAGATAATAATGGTGATAATGAGGCACCTATAAGTATTACTTCATTCAGAAATATTACCAAATCAATTTATAATATTTATTTTTCCTGAGACACAATAGAGAGCTTAATAATTTTCTTACTAATGGTTCTAAGTTAAAACAAAGGTAATTCTTCACTTGCAAACTTCCTTTGTTCCTCAAAACACCATGAGAGAAAAAACTGTTTTTAATATTTCTATTATTTTATATAAAAACAACCTTGAAATATCTATGCTGTCATTTTACCACTAAAAAAAAAAACAATGTGTGTAAAACCTTATGTCTTTGCAATAAGTATAATCAAAATTTTAAAATAAACAATAGAATACTGAGAAGCTAGCTGGAAGTGTTATTAAGCTTTTGGCTTGATTTTGCTTGGGGAACTCAGGCCAAGAATGGGAATAGTAAACTATACAAAGGCAGTCCAGGGTGTCAGGCTAAAGCCTGATGAATAAGATGGAAACACAAAGCACTCGTCAGTGAGCTTTGCTTTGACTGCTTTAAGTGTAAGAGATAAACTTGGAAAAGTAAAACTTTCCCATAGGCAGAGAAAGAGATGCATGAGTGCTTCTCCAAGATGGGCAGCTGCCAATCTAGAAACAAGCTCACCAGTGTACTAGTCATAGCCAAAAAGTCAGGAAACTTTGCCAGGCATGCAAGGATGATTAATATTCAGCCATTTAACCACCCACCAGGACACACTTATACTTCAAGCAACACAAGTTGAAAACAAAAAGCAATTTTTTTTCCAACAGAGAGTGTTGCATTACCTTCATTGCTAACTGACTGACCTAGTGGTCAATGGAATTAAATTACCACGATTGTCTTCATTTTCTTTATCCTAACATTCTGGAGGTTCAAGTAAAATTTTTGGTGGTTTGTTTCTAGCTACATATTTTTATTATATTCTAAAATGTTTAGAGCACTATAGTGCCTTCACATGCTTCTTGTTCTAAGTTATTATAAAAAATTAACAGGAAACAAGGCTTATAGAAGCTCAGGGAAAACACTAATGATAAAATTGGGACCCTAAAAGGACAGGAATAAGTTCAGGAAGTCAAACAAAGGTGACTGCAGACCATCGGTCTATTTGTTATGTGGCATTTTCTGTGTCCTATTTGCTTCATGTTGCTCTATTTTTACTGATGCCCCTATTGTTAGGTGAAGATCAATCATAATTCGCATTAATAAGTTAGTTTTTTTTTTTCCCCTGGGAAGATGGTGGTGCAACCAGTCAGACTGTGCAAGTCGCTGTGTGTGAGAGTGATTGTATGGACAATTCTGCATGTGTTTCTGTGTATAAGTGGGAATATGAGAGGCTGACTGAGTGGAGACTCGAGAACAAGTGACCAGGACCCTCCTGGTGAAGCTACTGGTGTGCCATTTTTCTAAAATCAACAGAACTTTTCCTGGGAAGAACAGTTTGAGGAATTGCTGACCCCAACACCACAGCACCTAGCTGAATGCTGACAGGGAGGGCAATGGAGAGAGTGCAGCGAGGGAGCCTGAGGAAGAGTCCCAAGAAAACAGCAGGAAGAGGCCATTTGAGCCTGGACTGGGTTTCAGAGCCTTGCCACTGGGTTCCCAGATCCGGAGACTGTGGTAACTACTGGAGAGCAAGCTATTGGTGACAGAAACAGTAGCCGGCAGATAAACTGACCAAACTCTCTAACACCTGGGCAAAGAAGTGCTCCAGGGCAGCCTCTGTGGAACAGAACTACATCTTGAGACCAAGCACTGTCTTTGTGTTGCACTGGGGTTTCTTTTTGGAACCTTGGAAAACATTGTCCCCACTACCCAAGCCCTGATGGGTAAGGGCAGATGTGGAACCTCAGATGATTCACCCTCCACCCTGAGTCAGCTGCTGGGCAATAGATACAGACAGCAGAACTGCCTGAGAAGGAGGCTAGTGAATGCTTAACTGAGCTCCCCCGACCCCTAGCAACAGGTGAAAGAGATTAGGAGGGCAGAGCAGAGACAGGAGACCCCATGCCACTGCTGTGAACTGGATGCTCCAGGAGCTATGATAAATATGGCAGAGGAAGGAAGGGGATGAGATCCCAAGAGACACTGTGCTAAGTTATTTCAAGCGCCTTCCCTCACACAGATGTGCTACAGCTACTAATGCATGCAGCAGGGGTTGAAGATTGTAACATCTTAAATTCCAACAGTGAATAGGAAACCTGCAATAATAGCCCTGAGGGTCGCAGAACCCATTGCAAGAGGGAACCACCCCTCTAAGAGACATACTCAATCTGAGAACTCTTTATCAACTTTTTGTTTGTTTGTTTGTTTGTCTGGGTTTCATTGAGGGGTATTGCTTTGTTTGATTATCTCATTTGGTTGTTTGTTGGTTGATTTTCTCTTTGCTTTCCTTCTATTTCTCTTTCTTTGTTCCTCTGTTTTTGCTTTCTCTTTCTCTTTTTCTATTATTCTTCTTTATCTCTCTTCTAATATTTTCTATTATTCTTCTTTATCTCTCTTTCTCCTCCTTTCTCTTTTTTCTCTTTTTTCCCTCTTATACCCAGTCTTGGACTCAGTGGTTATGCAAGCATATCCACTGTAAGGTCATATTGTGCAGAGACGAAATGTGAGTCCCAGCTGACCCATTCACCAGATAGCAAACGTTATGACCTACCAGTAGGTTCAGAATTCTTGCAGATCCCCACCCGCTAATAAGTGCTCAAAACTGTAAAGAGATAGTATAATGCCCCACCTATAGCCCCACTTTTTAATTGAACAAACCTGGAGTCCCAGCTCAAGGAAGGACAAAAGGTAGAGCAAATATCAGAAGTGACTGCTTCTCCGTTCTCCACTGAGGAATAGAATTAAAAAGAAAAAATAAGAGAACTGCTACAAATGAAGAAAAAACACTGAAAAACTGCCAGTAACCATCAGAGTCCCAGCAAAGAGTCAGTACTAGAAAGAACAGCTACTGGGGCACAAAAAATGGTTATCTTCCCAAACAATAGTACCCACAAGGTACTTACAGAGATCAGAGAATCATTGCATAGAATGAATAAAAATGAAAAAATGCAAGGGCCAAAACTAAATGAAATTGCAATGGAGCTAGACAGGCTCAAAAAAGCATACTTAGAAATAATGAACTCCATTCAAATAATAAACAACAAACTGACAAGCATGGGAAGCAAAACTGACCAAGCAGAAGAAGAAGAAGACAAAAATATGAAATCAGTTCAATCTATTAAAAATATAGGGGGAAAAAACTTGAGAAGAAAGAGGAAATGCTCCAAGAGATGTACGATTTTATCAAGAAACCTACGTCTGATTGGAATACCTGAAATAGAAAGGGAAAGAGAAAACAAACATTCCATGAAGTCATTCAAGAAAACTTTCCTCATCTGGTCAGAGAGATGACTATCCAAACACAAGAGATCCAGAGAACCACTGCAAGACATCTTATGAGAAGACTTGCCTCTAAATACGTAGGCAATTTGCCTACACAAAGTAAGTATAACAGAAAAAAATCCTAAAAGCGGCAAGGGAAAAAGGTCAGACTACCTAACGGGGGAGACCAATCAAAATTACTACAGATTTATCTGCGGAAACACTACAGGCCAGAAGGAATTGGACCTTAATCTTTAATGTTCTCAAAAATAAACCATTGCAACTGAGATCTTTCTACCCAGCCAAGCTAAGCTTCATCAGTTATGGAGAATTAAAAATCCTTCCCAGACATCCAATCTGTAAGAGAATATGCTGCTTCAGGAGCAGCTCTATAGGAGATGCTTTAAAAGGTACCATGGACAGAAGAAAAAAGAAACAAAAGAAAGACCATATACTCCACAAGATCACAAACAAGCACAAAAGCAGCAGAACACACAGCATACCCACAGAAATGACAGCACGTATGCATATGACCACAAAAGCTACATGAAAACAAAACATCACACTCTGATGCACAATAGCCACATGAAACAGTGAAATACTTCAGCATCTTCCTAACCAGAGAAGTGAAAGATTTTTTCAATGAAACTACAGAACACTTCTCAAAGAAGTCAAAAATGATACAAACAAATGGAAAAATACGCCATGCTCATGAATTGGAAGAATCAACATTAAGATGTCCATCCTACCAAAAGCAATCTACAGATTCAATTCTCTACATATTAATTTACCACCAATATTCTTCTCAGACCTGGAAACAACAATACAAAAATTCATTTGGAAACATAGATGACTACAAATAACCAAAACAATCCTTAGCAAAAGAAACAAAGTGGGAGATTCACACTTGCAGACTTTGAACTTTATTATAAGGCTAACATAACCACTGCCTGTTTTTGTACCTGGTATTGGGTACAAAAACAGGCATATAGACCAATGGAACAAGATAGAGATTCTGGAAGAAAAATCTCAATTTCAAAACCAACCACTGGGAAGAGGAGAACCTATTCAGTAAATAATGCTGGGAAAACTGGCTGACCACATGAAGAAGAATGAAACAAGACCCCTACCTATCACATACACAAAAATCAACTCCAAATGGATCAAAGTCCTAAATGTAAAACCCCAAACCTTAAGAATAGGAAAAAATATTTGTCAACTGCATATCTGACAAAGGCCTAACATCCAGGATCTACAAGGAACTCAGATGGCCAAAGGAAAAAAAACAACCCCATTAAAAAATGGGCAAAAGACATAGACACTTCTCAACAGATGACATACAAGCAGAAAACAGACACATGAAAAAATGTTCAGCTTCAGTAATCATCAGAGAAATGCAAATCAAAGCCACATTGAGATACCACCTAACTCCAGTAAGAATGGCATCATTAATAAAACAAAAAACAACAGATGCTGGAAAGGATGCAGAGAAAAGGGAATGCTTCTACACCATTGATGGGAATGCAAACTACTTCAACATCAATAGAAACCATATGATGATTCCTAAATCAACTAGAAACTAACCTTCCATATGATCCAACAATTCTTCCTTCTGGGAATAACTTAGATTACTCTACAAAAAAAATACCTGCATATGCATGCTTATTGCAGCACTGTTTACAATAGCAAAAACATGGACTCAACCACACTGCCCATCAAAACTGGGCTGGATAAAAAAATATGTAATACATATGCATGATAGAATATTATACAGCCATAAAGATGGACTACATTACCGGGCTCGGTGACTCAGCCCATAATCCCGCGCCTTTGGGAGGCTGAGGTGAGTGGATTGCCTGAGCCCGCGAGTTCGAGACCCGCCAGGGCAGCGAGACCTCATCTCTACAATAAATCAAAAAATCGGCCGGGCGTGGTAGCGCATGCCTGTAATTCCGGCTACTTGGAAGGCTGAGACGGAAGGATCGCTGGAGCCCAGCAGGTCGAGGCTGCGGTGGCCAGGGGCGGCCACTGCACTCCAGTCTGGGTGACAGAGTGAGACTCCAACTCAAAAAAAAAAAAAGATGGACAACATTATGGACTTTACAGCCACGTGGATGGATTTAGAGTCTATAATTTATCATAAAAACAAAGAACAGAGTACCATATGTTCTCACTCATAAGCAGGCCCTGAACAGTTACCATAATACTATAAGAAAGTATGATTGGCAGTAGCTGGAAACTGCCAGGGCAGGGAGCACATAACATTAATAAGGGTCCCTGATCTCAAGCCAAGCAAAGCGGGGATCAAAGGTAGGCTCAAACTTTACCTGTATGATAACAACTTGTGTACCTAATCCTGAATTGTATCTCACATCTTTAAAATAGAAGAAATTTTTAAAAATGAGTTACCTTTTGAGTTTTAGGATTCCTAGGTGAATCTGGCACAGATTAAGCCATCCAGGAAAGTCTCATTAGCGTGTCATTAATTCTCTAGTTTTAACTTGCCAATTACTTAATATAGTCTTTGATCACTAGCTTATTTTGACATCTAAGAATATTAATGTACAGTGAAGAGATGTCTTTTTGAGATTAGCTTCTATACTTTCTGAAAACAAGTATGTTTCTAGGGTAATATAGGAAGGAAAAGCCAAATTTTATCTTGCTTTAATGATTTAGAACATGGAATATCCATCTCTCTTTCATTGCCTAAATTAATTCACTAAAGATTATAACAGAATAAAGTTCACAAGGCTTAGGAATTTCTATCCAAACTAGTTTTATGAAACTAAACTCATCTTATGAACATCTATCTCCTTTAAATGTCCGTATTTTTTGTAATATCTTGGAAAATTTGGAAGACTAAAACCTCAGAATCCCCTGAAGCCATTAGTTAATGAAATATACAAATTGTAATAAAGACTTAACAAAATAATATACCAGCAATTAAAGAGGTACAACTTCATGTCTTAAATTGTGAAATATAATAGCCAAAAAATAAATGGAAGTTTCTGAGTTTGCATAGTGCTCAGCTCCTCCTACTCCTCCCATTTCTGCTTAATAGGAATCAGGAAGGAGGTAAAAAATATGTATATCTATCCTCTATAATATCTTCAATTTTCTAAATTGAAAGACAAATGGTCAGTAATAGGAATAGTCAAGGAGCAGAATTTTGTAAGCAGAAGATCTGCCATGTCACTCAGATCTTCAGCAGATACAAAGATTCCTGCTCTCCAGAACAATGTGCTATCAGAAATAGGGAAAATAGAGGTTATAAAGGGGCCAATTAACACCTTTATTTTTCTTAGTTGAACCCAGAACCAATCAAAAAAATAAGTTTTATAGAGACAAAATATTGCCCTTACTGCTAATAAAACTGCATAGGAGAATATAACATACACCTTCAAGAAAGTGGGCCTCCTATTATGAAATCACAGAATTAGATTGCTTACTTATGCATTAACAACAGGGCTGAAAATCTACAAATCTTCCAGTGTGATGGCCCATCTATGGAAATTTAATAAAATTTAGAAGTAGACCAGGGTCCATGCATCTTCTAGATAGCTTGATTTTCAAGAGGAGATTGTGGGTTAGCATGCATTCCTACTTCCACGATGCAAAACACCAAGCAAGACACACTCCAGCTGGTCTCATTTTCAAAGGTAGTAGAAAAAGAGGTCAGGTCTATTTAAGGCAAATGCCCTACAGCTAAAAGCCAAAAGAATGAAGACTAAGAATTTTTCTTAACTGGCTTGTCTTCCTGTCTGGAATGGACTCTGTTACCAGATACAAAGTCAGGTCTTAAAAGAGAGAGCAGAGTTCTCAGATAAGCTTATTTTCATCCCTACTCCCCATCTATCCTTCAGAAATCTCAGAGCTCAGAAAAACAAATAGAAAGGAGAGGCAACTTAGGGAGAGAAAAGCAAATTACTACCAAATAAGATGAGTAATAAAGGATCTTGCTCATATTTCACTACAGCAAATAAAAGACTTGGACAAAGGTATCTGTATCTGAGAGATAAATGAAAAGTAATGGCATGATAATTTTGCAAGCATATTGTAAACACATGTGAAGGAAGGAAGAAAAACAACAAATGAGACATGGAGAAGAGAGACAAAAATTCAAAACAGAAAAAAATACCATTTACAAAATCAAAATACCACTATACAAGTACTACAAAACAACATAAAAAAATGCAGAACTCAAAACAAGATTAAAACATCAGAATGAGATGAGAAGATTCTGTAAATTCTAAGAAAATAAGCATGGAAATAATAACACTTCAGATATATTACTTAAGTTAAAAAACAGAAACACAAAGCAGATGTGGATGAATAAGAAAAAAATGACAATCATAATGGGTAAAAAATAAACAAAAATAAAAATGAGTGAAAATTATATGACAGGCAAAAATGATTCAATGTAAAGATAATTGTAACTGAGATAACAAAAATAACATGATGCATACAAATATTTAGAAATATAAGATAGAAAAATGAATCTGAAATATAGGAAGATATGACTTTGCAAACTAAAAAGAGATACTATTTCATGGGAAAAAAATGATAAAAACAAGAAGCATCAAGATAAACCAGCCGGGCTCAGTGGCTCAGCTTGTAATCCCACGCTTTGGGAGGCTGAGGTGAGTGGATTGCCTGAGCCCGCGGGTTCAAGACCTGCCTGGGCAGCAAGACCTCATCTCTACAATAAATCAAAAAATCAGCCGGGCGTGGTAGCGCATGCCTGTAGTTCCAGCCACTTGGAAGGCTGAGGCAGAAGGATCGCCGGAGCCCAGCAGGTCGAGGCTGTGGTGGGCGGGAGCGGCCACTGCACTCCAGTCTGGGCGACAGAGTGAGACTTTGACGCAAAAAAAAAAAAAAAAAAAAAAGATAAACCATGGTTAACTTACAGAACTATAAAGGAAAAGAAAGGTTTTGACATGAAAATGCAAAAAATAATTCACCTACAAGAGAGAAAAAAATAAAACTAGAATGATCTCAGACATGACAGTAATAATCAATACCAATAAAATAGAGTATATTCTAAAAGTTTTCAGAAAAGATATTTTGACTCACTATCTCAGCTGGACAAATTTCCCTTCAAACTGAATGTCAATTAACAAATGCCAAAAACATTAACTAAATCGGTGAATAAAGTAAACATGAGAACAAGTCTAAATGATATAAATTTATGATTTATTTCTTGGGTCAATAATTATTGAATGTTAACATGGATAATTCTGGGGATGTCGTTTGGAATAATATGTTGAAATATCATTTTCTTCTGCATTATACTGTTTGAATTTATTTAAAATAAATGAGTCCTTTTAATAAAAAATATGAAGTCTGTAATAGTGTGATTCCATTTATCCAAAATTTTAAAAACAGTTTAAATAAGTTTATAGTTAGAAAAGTAAATCAATATTTGATTGGACCCAGATGTAGGAAATTTGCCAACAAAAAGCATAAGGGACCTTTAGTGATGAAAATTTCTGCATCTTCACTGTGGTTGTGTTTACACAGGTGCATAAAATTATGAAAACACATATAACATACTGAAATAGGAGCATTTTATCAAACATAAATTATACTTTAATAAAACTTACTTTAAAAGTTTAATGTGAGAAACTAATAAAAAATTTATCCATAGCATAGAAATAGTTATTTTGCATACACAAAATACACACACTCACTTTCTACCTAGTGGCTATAATTATTTTTCTGCTAACTGCAATCAAACAAAACTTTGATCCTGGAACTGGAAAAAAAAGATTAATCAAAACCATCAAACAATTAGAATGACTAATCCTCTTTGAGATCCACAAAGATCCCCATAAAAGGCTACTCTCCTTGAAGTCTTTCTATTCCAATTATCTGTATGCATGTTTTCATCTATCCATAGTGATCTTATAATTTTCAGAAAAAAATTTTCAAAATTATTTAGTAATTTCTCCTGTTGACTCTGGATTCACTATGCTGTGACACAGAAGAATTTGGTGCTACGATTCCACGTGTCTACTTTAATTTTATTCATTCTGAAATACAATTTCTTTGAAACCAGTTTGGTCATTATTATTTGTAATATTTGTATATTTAACACCTGCTCACAATACCTTAATCCTAAATTTAAACTTTTTAAATATTCCATGAATGTTTATGGTTCATATGAATTTTACACTTATAAACAGTAATGTTTTTTGCCACACATCTATGCATATAACTACTGTATGTATGAGTAGGTAGGGAAATGATGAATAAATAAGTAGGTAGATAGATAAACAGATAGACATTTCATTCAATTATTTCCCCTAGACATTTCCAAAATATACATATTCCTTCCAGTTCTTAGAAGGCAGTCTGACTAGGATTAATGTGAAACTAATGGAGTTTCAGCTTTGTACACCCTAACTTTTAGGAGCCTTTGTGAGTGTTGGGAGGTGATAGAGGTTCTCCTAGCTTTCTGCTATGAGAGTTTTCAGGTAGTGACAGAGAGAGGTTGAGCCCTGGTGGACCTCAGTGAGAGAGAGATGCAAATGTAAGGATACCAAAGGGCTAGAGTAGAGTGCTAGAGAAAAAGCTACACACAGAAAAAAGGAAAGCAATATCTTAAAAGCACAAAATTTTAAAAGAAGGCAAAAAGGAAAATCTGACAATATGGAATGTCTTGCCAAATTGAACTTATTAAATTATTATCATTGGTAATTTTACCATCAGTTTATAAACATGCCACTGTCATTAAAGTCTCACAAATTCTAAATAGTATTGTTTTTAACTTTGTGCAGTTGATAGGGAAGATAAATTACTTCATCTTAATTATGTTGAACTGATTTTGGGAGAAATAGAACATTTGTGTAAGTATGTTGATCATTTATATATATATATTTTTTTTCTTTTGGTACCAGCATAAAGGAATTTTAGAACAATTTTATAGATACAGGCAAGCATAATGAAAATCTGTTTTTGTATGGTAAGTCCCCTAGCCACAGCATTGAGTTTGAGAAACAGAATATATTTGGGGGGAATTCCTATACATCACAGAGCAGGGCTTCAACAACATTGATATGCTGGGCATTATATGTATATAAATAAAGATAATATATATATACTGGGAATGCCACAAAAATGTATACACATTTTTAAGACGTTATCTTTTGAAATGTGTAGTATGACATTTGCTCAAAAGATGGCATTCATCAAATGAGTGTTAGCATCACCATGCAACAGGCAGGACAATCAAAAATATGGCAGAAGTACAGTTGTTGTTCAAGAAGCATAAGATCATTTTGAAGTCGTATTTGAAATTCAAGAATGTGGTGGAAATAACACAACAATGGAGGCGTGAGTATGTAACAGAAATCAACAATGTCACACATTCGTGATAAGTTTGAGACACATGGTACTGTGTGTGAGGTGCTCAAGGGAAGATCTGGGAGGCCTCACACAGCAGCAACTTGTGTTTCTTCTGCTATGGTGTTGGAGCAGTTTACATGCTCGCCACATAAGTCTACCAAACAATGTACACTACTTGTAATTGCAGAAGTCAAACATGGCCTATGTTTATCTTTTGTGATCAGTATATATAAAGTATTATAATTTTAATAGCATTTTTCCTTTCTTATATGTGCATTTTTTGACACCCTTTGTTTACATACACACATGTGTACATATATGTATATATACACATAATATGTATATATGTGTACGCACATGTATGTGTGTATTTATGTATATATGTGTGTGTGCACATATGTATATGTTGAACAAAGAAGATAAAATAGACCTTTTTCTCTTATAAAATTCATAGAAGAATTTGACTTACAATGAGATCAACTTGAGCTGCATTAGTGAGGCAAAAAACCATAGATGAGATAGTAAAAGACAAAGACTTGTAATAAAGTTTTTAGCACTATGCTTAACATATGCAAAATGCTGAATAGATGCTTATTGAATGAGTGACTGAATATATCAAATCCTATCACCATTTTGCAAGTAAAATCACTTAATTGATGATATAAAGCAGCAGTTTGGAGGAATCTGTGTTTACATAATTTTTCAAAGAACTTTAAACATGTTAGTTTCCTTTTTTACCCCCAGGTTTAAAACACAGATCTGATTTCAAAGATCTTGTTCTTCCTGCCACAGTCTTACATCAGCTTTCATACCACTGAGCATCTGAAATAGCAATTTAATACATGCCCCAAGAAGTTTTGAATTTCTCATAATTATAAATTGAGCTTTAAAATTAAATAAAAATTTTTTCAAGAGACATCATCCCTAAATAGTTTTATCGGTTCCCATATAATAAACTTCACAAATATTGTCTAGAGTTCTGCTGAGTTCTAAGTGACAGAAAACAGTGGTTGAAAAGAAACAAGAGGGAAACACAACAGAGGTTTTTAAAAATTATAACTGCATATCAGAATTAAACTTGTGTCTGCTTTGAATTGACTGCTTTCAAAATCAAATTTTATTTTCTTAAATCCCTGTATAATGTACACTTATTTCCCTGTTCTATTCTTTAAAATTAGGGGCGCCGGGCTCAGTGGCTCAGCCTGTAATCCCAGCGCTTTGGGAGCCGAGGTGAGTGGATTGCCTGAGCCTGAGGGTTCGAGACCCGCCTGGGCAACTTGGTGAGACCTCATCTCTACAATAAATCAAAAATTAGCCGGGCGTGGTAGTGTGCACCTGTAGTTCCAGCTACTTGGAAGACTGAGGCAGAAGGATCGCCAGAGCCCAGCAGGTCAAGGCTGCGGTGGCCGGGAGTGGCCACTGCACTCCAGTCTGGGCGACAGAGTGAGACTCCAACTCAAAAAAACAAAAAGAAAAGAAAAGAAATATAGTGCATTTTAAAATATATCACATAAGTTTCACTTCCATTACTTTTCTATCTCTTTAAACACTATTTAAAATCTATCTCAAATACTATTAATGTAATTTTTAAAAATTATGCAATATTCTTAATTGTCATTTAACTTTGCTAGCCAATTACTTAAATGACTTTCTTTGTTAGAATAATTCAACATAAGATTTTCTAAGTTCTCTATTTGAAAACTTCCCAAATTTCTAAAGTCACATAGGTAAATAGACCTTTCAAACTGACTAAAAGCATGCATCTTGCTCTTCAATCTTGATGACATTTTATGATTGTCTTGTGGCTTCTAGACTGGGGACATAATAGAGGGAAATAGGAACTATCTGTCAAAAGGTATGAAGAATCACGAGGAGTGATTTTGCTTGTTAAAGGCCAATACAAAGTTCTAGGACTTGGTCAATAAAACAGATCCAACTGTTGTATGAAATCACACATTGCTTTATGCTTAGAAGAAACAAATAAATCAATATGTGTCACAAAGTCTTAATTAGTTACATTGCTACTACCATTTTATTTATTTATTTATTCATACAGCTTTTATTTTCTCTACACTAAAAATAGTGTTTTCCCAATGTTGGGACATATTTATGTTTAAAATTTGAATGCCCTTTTTTTCTTATCTTATTTATCCTCTAAAAAAAAAGCATAATAAATGTATTTAGACACTATTTCAGAGTATTTCATCAGCATCTATTACCTAGGTAGAAAAGGATGGTCTGAAAGATTAAGATCAATCTCAGTCATCTCCACAACTATTACTACTACTCACCGTGTTCACAATCCTTGGGCACAAATTCACATTATTAGGTTCAGAAGGCCAGAAGAAATGGACAGAGTTTTGGCCATTTCGTTCTGTAGATGTATCCTAAAGCTTCTGCGCTCTCTGCTATTTGTGGGACATTCTCATTTTGTATGGAGGCGTATTTCTCAGTCAGAGGTGACTAAACTGCATATTGTCATCTTTAATGAACTTATGTTATTCACTCACCACCCCTTCCTCACTTGTCATTTATATTACCAGAACAAGTATGCTTTGTAAGCCTCATCAGAATTTTATTTTTGGATGTGCTTTAAAAATAAAAATTCTTGGCTGAGGAGTCATAGAGTTAGGATATATTTTAATCTTTATACGGACAGAACTTCTTTATTGAACTCTCCAAGCTTTTAAGATGAAATCATTAAAATTTCCATATTAAAAAATTTTCCAGATTATCTAACTTTCTGAAAAACAAAAATGACTTAAAATAAATGTATGCAAGGAAAATAAAGATGACATGTATAAATGTGGACCTAAATAAGGCAAGGAAAAGTTTTTGTGAGAGAACTGCTTGCCCTGAAAGTTGTAAATACTGATGATTAACTTTCTCATCCTATCTTTCATTGCTGTAAGTGTTGTTAGTATTTTCCATCTCCAGCATTTTTCACTGACACCAATTTTCCTGTGATCAGAAGATTGTTTTTGAGGATTTCAATAGTGCTCATTGGGTCATAGTTAATGCTAATGAATAAAAATGCCTATAGTGATATACTCGGTGTAGTGAAAAAGGTTGTGGTGTCAGAGGGACTGGGTTTAACTTGGCCTCTAGGCTAACTGTGTGAACTAGAGCAACTTGCTTAATTCCAGTGTGTCTTAGCAACTGCATCTCTAAACTGGAGCTAATAATATACCTAAAACATCAAGTGTTTAGAGGTTAAATAACATAATGCCATGCTTTGCAATAATGAGCATTCAAATATCAAGATTATTGATACTATTGTAAAGGGCTTCTGTAGTCTTTGCTTCTGCTCTTGACTACCTCGAAACTATGCTTCCCACAGCAGCAGGAGAAACCTCTCGTAATATGTCATCACTATCATCATTGTGCTTAAAATCTTCAGGAGCTTTCTGTACATTTATAATAAATTCCAGACCCCTACCAAGACCTTAAAGGTCATGATGATCTGGCCCCAGACTGTCTCTCTGGCCCCATCTCCTACTGCTTAATGCTCCAGCCAAGTCAGCCTGCTTTTTGACTCTCTGGCACCAAGACCTTGTTATCATAGGACTTTGCACTAGCTTCTCTCTTCTCCTTGGAACACAGAATTTTTTGCCGGCTCGTTCTTTATTTTTCTTTAGGTATCACCTATAATGTAAGAGAAATATCTCTTAACCCCATATTGCCCTACATTCATTTCTTCATGGAATTCAACACTAGCTAAATTACCTTATTTACTATAGGTCCTGTACCTCTCTCAGTGGACTAGAAAGTCCACAGGTACAGGGACATTTTCTGTCTTATTTTCTATGATCTTCAAAGCCACAACACCACTCGATAAATACTTGCTTGATGACTAAATATTTAATTATAATTTGATTAAAAGGTGATGCAATTTATAATATTTTATTCAAAATTCACATCAGATTAAAAATATTTACGGTAGGAGATGACTTCCAGGCTAGAATAAAATTGCTTAATTTTATTAAAATTATATATATATATCTCCCCCCCCCCGGTCAGGGTTAAGTACACCAGGAGAGGGTTTTTAAAAATTTTTTTAAATATGAATCTTAAATAGCCTGTACTTTTTCTCTTTTTTTTTTTTCCAGACTTTTCAGGGAAAAAAATCTGTTATAGCTGTTCTTATTTTCTTATTATCTCCTCTCTTCTACACTTTTCTAATGTAACATTTTTTTAACTAAACCCTCAAACACCTGCTCAAATTAGCTTAAGTGCAGCCTATTTCTAAACAAATCACATTATCTTTCCTCAATTTTTCACCCTCTTTCCTTAATCTCCAAAAATATTATGATCTTCAGGGTTTCTTTCCACTCTGCTTTCTAATATTTCTAATTATGTGCCATGTTTCAGTTCTCGTCTAACTCTGGATAGTTTTAGGTCTTATTTCTTCCTCACAATTCAATCCCTAAATTATGGCATTACATGATTTCAAATAATTTTAGTTACTATTTTGCAAGTGAAAATTTCTCTAATTCTATTTTTACCAAACTAAATAATTATGTCCTCCCTCTTGATCTGCTCTCAAGCTTGTTTTACTTGTCTCACTTTATACTTTAACTGTTCTTCTAGTATCATAGATGAAAAATTATCTCACTATTCTCATTAGCCAATTGGTGACCAAGTCCTGCTGCACTTTCTTTGTACTATCTCTACTCTCAATTTATATTATCACCACTTCATCAGACTTAAACCTCCACTTTTTACCTGGATAGCTGAGACCACCTAATGTGTTTCCTTGTCTTCAAATTCTTCCTGAACAAAACTTCCCTTCTCACCACTGGCTAGAACCATCTTATAAGATCACAGACCTTAGAAAGCAATTCTCCTGGGGAGAAATTTTAAATGAAACTTCCACTGAATTCTAAACCCAATACATGTAAATAATTTCCCATAGAACTTATAATCATCTAGTCAATGGTTAATTTTTATTTAACACAAAATTCCAAAGAATAAAAATTAATATTGAATCAATTAAAATTTCAAATATTATGTATTATTTTTACTCTGCCATTGAGAAAATAATTCAGTTCTTCTATAATGATTTATCAAGATATTTTAGTTGTCAGAATTCATTTTTTAAATTTTTGTTGGGTATTTGTGGAAAGGAAGAAGTGCTAAAATCCACATAGGTTTATAAAATTTCAAATTAAAATATTTTGACCATTGTGAGTAATTAATTTTACACTCATTATTTTATTCTACATCCATTTAAGATCACAGAAAGGTAGACATAACCAATTGATAAATTTTAACTGCAAAATTAGATCTTGCTGCTTTTGGATTATGAAAATGCTTAAAATGGTAACTAAGAATAACTATAATTTTATATTAATAAATATTAATAATAGAAATACCCTCATGAGAGCTCTGCAAAAACAAATCTAGGTATTCTCATGCAGAATTAATTGCACTTCTAGAAAATATTTTTAAATTATTTCAAAATGAAACACCCAGAAAACAACTATTTGATGGTAATATTTAGTGGGATACTATAAAAAGTACTTGAAACTAACTAAGTTAAAAAAAAAAAGCAGGGGTCTTCACACTGATAAATAAATAAAACAACTTTTGTTATTAGAATAAATTTGCAATGTATGAAACTACTCATCTGTTTATCATCACAAACATTGTTGAACATCTCTATGACTGAATGCTGCTACATGGTTCTTAAAGCAAGAATTGTTCTAACAGCCATGATAATTAGCATTTAAAAATAGTAAAATCCTTGAATAGTTAAACTTTTTATCTTCCACAATTGTTTTTGGAATTAACATATGATTCAAAAACATACAATAACTCAATACAGGATCGTTGTCTTAAATTATGTTTTATACAAATTGTAAGATTGGAATGACTCCAGTATATCTTGAACTAGTTGCCTTGTGATTTATATATAATGCAAATTATCTTCAGAGTCCATTTAATGTGAAGATATATAAAATGAAGTGATCATTAATCTAAAATAGTTATCTATATATGAATGTCTGATCGAATTTGATGAGGACTGAACTAACTTATTGAATAATTCCTAGAAAATATATTTTTACGTTCCTATTATTTCATTATCTGATCATTCAGCCTACCATTACAGCATGCTCAATAGTTAGACTAGTTGAGATAAAAGCCTAACTATGATCTTGATTAACAACATTCAAAAAGCTTTCATCTTCTAAAAAATACTAAATTATCAATTTAGTCATGCTCAGCCATTGGAAAATAACAATGTCAACTGGCCAAAACCTATTGCAAGTATACATTTTGGTTTTGGAGTGTTAATAGTAGGTTTTAGTGTGCTATTAACTGCCAAATTCAGCAATAAGCACTCATTAGTATTCTGTTAATCTTTTACGATTGAATTGAGCCAAACTTACTTTGAACTCCAATGTTAACCTGACCATCTAGTGACAATGATCAAATTTTAAGATGGTCTCTTTCATATAGCAGCATAATAAAACAATACCAATAGAGACTTAAGTTTTTAGAACGCTTTTTAATTCTTTATTTCCTTCATTCTAGTCAATACATTATGAGATAAAAAGGATTAGATTTTTTTCTCATAGCTAACTAAAAGAAGAATATAATTTATAAGAAAGTTTATTGATTACCCAAAATGTGTACCAATACAAAGAAGCAAAATACCAAGGCTCCTAATATTCTGGGGTTTTTTTGTTTGTTTGTTTTAAGTGAGCAACAGTGTGAGAAGTTGAGTGGGCATATTTTCTCAAAGGTTATTCTCTCACCATCATTATCTCCAGAGACTATTCCACTGATACACTCAATACAGTCCTCATTTCTATTTCTGTTACTACAGAATTTTCCAACCAATATTAGCTAGTTCATTTTTACATTTGTTCTCATTAAAATATCTAAACAGCATTATCCTAAGCTCTCTCTCTAACTCTACATCAAGAGCATTTCTGTAGCATTACCCTTCTTACCACAGACTCCACATCGATTCTTTTGACTCTCTAGAGTAGTGGTCACAGCAACTCCTGAATGTTCATCTAGAACTTGGGATATCTGGTTGTGTTGGTTCACCTAAGTAAAATTATTGTTGGTAATACTACTTCAGAGATTCAGTGACAAAAAAGCTCTGACTGCCTTTCTACTTTATCTGCTAATAAATATGTCTTTAAGAATCCCAGTATGGAAAAAGTGGACAAGCAAGTTGCTCGCTAGTTCAGTTTAAAGGATGCAAAATAATTTCATGGAATCCAATATTAGGAAGAATGTTGGGACTTCAGAGAAGCAGAAATGCTTTAGTCTGCCACTTCCTTTGTCTTTCTTTGTTCTCCTGGCTCCTCACATTCTCTTTTGCTTTTTTCCCAAGTATAACTACTTCACAGTTTTCATGTAGTTCTAATTCTCCACTTATTTATCTAATTGCAATGACCAGTCATGGCTTCCCTAAAATAATATAATTAATTCTTGGTCTTTAATGACCGTCTAACTTAAATTTTCCAGTGAAATCTCTCCATTTTGTGTCTCAATTTTAATTTCTAGAAGAAAATCGGATTGGTACAGTTTGTGTGGAGTCAGTGCCTCACCCTCTTCCACCTTCAACAGTATCCAGAGTTGCATGACCATGTGATGATAGAGCTTCTTACAGGTTTGGGAAAACCCAACTGCATCTTATGAGGAAGAGAGTTTGAAATCACCCAGTAACTCTCAAGTACATGAGCTTTTGAAATTGTCAGAGGTGTTTTAAAGGACTAGAATCCAGTTAATGAGAGACTACAAAAACTACAATTTAATAAAATATTTTCAGCTGGAATTGGTACTACTACTTTTCTGGAAAAAAGTTGCATCATTAGCATTAAAAATAATCATATACATTGATCCAGTAATTAACTTCTAATAATCTGCATTAGGAAAAAAGGCATAACTGAGAAGCAAGATTTATATAGGATTCTAAGCAGAATGATATTTATAATAATTAAAGGCTGAAATAACCTAAAAATGCAAGAACAGGAAAATTAAGAAATATTCTGACACATAGAATTGTATGCAGATTAAAACAATAATCTAAAGAAATAAGTAGTTACAAATGAAATATCAAAATTGTATTTAAGATAAAATGAAGGACAAAATTGTGCTGATGCAGAAATAAAATAAATTAAAAAATCCAGTGCTAAGAACAATGTCATATGCATATTAAGTACTTAACATGTATTTTATTTTATCCCAGTTGGGTTTGTGAATGCATGTACATGAATAGATATATATGAAAGGTTATAAGAATTCTGCATGCCTCTTAAATCACCAAACCCTTTGAAGTGCAAATTAATGAAGCATTCCCTTAATTCAGTTGAAGTTCTGACTTGTTTAGTACACCAATCTCCTCTGAATCCTTCTTGCCCTAAACTATTTACCACAATACAGCATGGCAGTGCAGGGAAAACTAGCTATGATTCCATGAATTCTAAGACGTGTAATTCCAAATGTTAATAAAGACATGAGAAGAGAAAGAAATCAAGTAAATAGAATGCAGATTTTTTTACAGAGTGTCATTAATAACAGTAAAAAAAGAAAAAAACTTAAATTTCCTGTAACTTGTAGGAATTTTTAAAATAGCTTTCTTATTTTTTTCTTAAAATATCATGATATTTATATTATTTTCTGTGTGAGAAAAGCATCCCAACTTATTTATTTATTTATTTTAGAGGTTTTTTTAATTTTAAAGATGTGAGGTACAATTCAGGATTAGGTATACAGGTGGTCATCATACAAGTAAAATTTGTCTCCCTTTGGTTCCCACTTTAGCTGATTTGAGATCAGGTACCCTTACGGATGTCAAGGCCCCCTCCCATCATAGTAGTAACCCACTACTGCCAATTCCTTTCTTATAGTATTACGATAAATGTTCAGGATTTGCTTTTGAGTGAGAACATGTGGTACTCTGCTCCTTTTCTGTGATAGATCACTGAGTGTGATAGACTCTAAATCCATCCAAGTTGTTACAAAGTCCATATGTGATTGTCCTTCTTTATGACTACATAATATTCCCTTGTGTATAAGTACCAAATTTTTATTATCCAGTACAGTTTTAATGGGCAACATGGTTGGTTCCATGTTTTTGCTATTGTGAATAGTGCTGCAACAAACATGCATGTACAGGTATCTTTTTGGTAGAATCATTTAAGTTCCTCTGAGTATACTCCCAGTAGGGGGATTGCTGGGTCATATGGAAGATAATTGTTCAGTTCATTTAGAAATCATCACACTGTTATCTAAAGAGGTTGCACTAGTTTACATTTCCACCAGCAGTGTAGAAAAGGTTCCTCACCATCATCTCTTGTTATGTGTTTTACTAATGATGGCCATTCTTACTGGGGTTAATTGTTATCTCAATGTGGTTTTGATTTGCTAGCTAGAACACTTAGTCAAAAGAAGGAAATCAAGGGTATCCAAATAGGAAAAAAGGAAGTTAAATTATTCCTCTTTGCTGACCACATGATCCTATACCTCAAAATCCAAGAGAATCTGTCAAAAATCTGCTTTCAATGATAAAGGGCTTTGACAAAGTCTCAGGATGCAAAATAAATGTGCAAAAGACAGTCACATTCTTATATACCAACAGCAAACAGGCAGAGAACCAAATAAAAAGCACAGTCCTATTCACAATAGGCACAATAAAAGAAAAAGAAAAGAAAGAAATACCTCAGCATCTTCCTAGACAGAGAAGTGAAAGACCTTTAGAAGAAAAAGTACAAAACACTGCTCAAAGAAATCCATGAAGACACAGACAAATGGAAAAACATTCAACATTGTTAAGATGTTCATACTACCAAAGATAATCTACAGATTCAACACAATACCCATTAAATTACCAACAACACTCTTCTCAGGCCTGTAAATGACAATACAGAAATTCATATGGAAACATAAGCGACCAAGAATTGCCAAAACAATCCTTAGCAAAAGAAACAAAGCAGAAAGCATCACACTTCCAGACTTTAAACTTTACAATAAGGCTACAATAATCAAAACAGCCTAGTATTGGTCCAAGAATAGACATATAGACCAATGGAACAGGATAGAGATTCTGGAAGCAAAACCTCAATTTCTTAACCAGTTCATTTTTGTCAAAGTCTCTAACAACAACCACTGGTGAGAAGAGAACCTATTCAGAAAATGGTGCTGGGAAAACTGGCTGACCACATGCAGAAGATTCAAACAGGACCCCTACCTATCACCATACACAAAAATCAACTCTAAATGGATCAAAGATCTAAATGTAAAACCTCAAACTATAAGAACCTTAGAAAACGCAGGAGACACCTTATGGAAATTGGAACCGGCAGCCAATTCCTAATCCCCAAGTGCCCATGCCATAAGAGATAAGATAGACAAGTGGGACCTCATCAAACTGAAAAGCTTCTGCAAAGCAAAAGAAACCATCAAGAGAGTTGGGAGACAACACAAAGAGTGGGGAAAAAATATTTGCCAACTGCATATCTGACAAAGGCCTAACATCTAGGATCTACAAGAAGCTCAAATGTGCCAAAAGGAAAAAAACAGACAGCCCCATTAAAAAGTGGGCAAAAGACATGAGTAGACACTTCTCGGAAGATATATGGGCAGCCAACAGACACATGAAAAAGTGCTCAGCCTGACTGATCATCAGAGAAATGCAAATCAAAACCACATTGAGCT
This sequence comes from Carlito syrichta, assembly GCF_000164805.1. Classification (NCBI taxonomy): domain Eukaryota; kingdom Metazoa; phylum Chordata; class Mammalia; order Primates; family Tarsiidae; genus Carlito; species Carlito syrichta. Next base: position 395,291 of record NW_007253806.1, read on the forward strand.
GCTTTTATATTCTAGTTTATAAAGTATGTGTGAACATTTTAGTACTAAACACAAATATTTCTCACCCACTTAGTGGAAACATTTTGTGTAAAATTAACTTTTGAGAGGTCAGTAATACAATATTCGACCTTCAGACTTACATAGTGTCTGGGACACTTTCATGTGTCCTCAGTGGTAACAGTGCATTCCTTTAAGAAGCACAGAATTTCATTGTTTCATGGTTTATAAGTCACAAGTTCACCCAGACTTTTTCACTACACTGAAGGTAGTCCCTATTGACAGTTAAGGGGTTATATAAAATTTACCAAATTATACACGTATGAAAGTTTATTGCATAGAAGATATAAATGAAAATGCATTCTAAATTATTCAAGGACAGAGAAAATAAGAATAAGCTAGCTGTCATTAATGAAATTTTGACTTGAAAACTGCACTAACATAAATGTATAAAACAAATTTATGAGCTCAAGAATTGTGAAGTATGACATTAAAAACCTGTTAGTATACATTAAAATTATCTACAAAATATATACAAATTTTGAACCATAGCTTAAAACTTACTTCAAATTCTAAGATGTATTCTGTGTGTGTGCATGTGTGTTTATCAGTTCTAACTTTACAAGATCTTAAAGGATCATAAAAATTAGCACCCAGGGGCTGAAATCATGCAAAAAAAATTTATATTCAATAGAAAGATATAATTATTCTGTAACCCTAAAACATTTTCATCAAAACATTAAAAACTCTCATACTGTAAGTGATGAAAGAAAAAAAACTTAGTGAAACTAAGACTTACTATACTATAATTTAAAACATTAGAAACATTGGGAATTGAAATACATTAATTGTTAGTAAAAATTTATCAAAAGTACTCTGAACAGTGTTTGTTTTATTGTCATAGAAAGACCATCTTTTGTATGCCATTGCAAATTATCAGACTTCTTTGTTAGATCAGTGTATTCGTTTTTTATTACTACAGACAAATGGCCACAAATTTAGCGGCTTAAATCTACAAATGTATTAGGTCAGAAGTCTGACATAGATCACATAGACTTAAATAATGGTGTCAGCAGAATTGTTTTCTTGTCTGGTGGTTTCTGGTGGCTGTGCAGGACAATCCACTTGCTTGTGTTTTTCAGAGTCTAGAAGTTGTTTCTTGGCTGATCGTCCCTTCCCTCTATCTTCCAAGCCAAGAATATTGCATATTTCTGCCGATTCTTCTATAATCACAATTCCCTATCATTTTCTCCTTCTGCCTCCCTCTTCTATTTTTTTAAAGATTCTTGTAATTACATTGGACTCACCTGAATAACCCAAGCTAATTTAAAAGTCAACAGATTGGCAAAATTAATTCCACCTGCAGACTTTTCCAAGCAACTGAATATTTTCACAGGATTCAGGTATTAGTACATGAACATCTTATGGAAAGTCATTATTCTACCAACCAACATAACCTTTTAGCATTTTATATTTTGTGCTATCAATGTTATGAAACTTTATGAAAAGTGTCTTTAATGTGAAGTATTTTGCCAGGATCACTTCATCTGTAACATCTTTCTTTTCGTCACAACCACTTTCATCACCTATGTCAAAAAGTTTATCTCCATTAAGTTCGTCTGGCTGCACAACAAGAGTTCCACCTTTATGGCTACTTTATATACCTCTATCTTTTGCTGCATAAGTCCTTGGTGAAATTGCCTTTAAAAAGGCATGCTGCTTCAACCATAAATATTTAATGGTTATCATAACTACCTGCATTAACTAATTCTTGGGATCTGGGGACAAATTTCACAACAGCCATCTCATTTGTGCTAGCAGTTTCACCAGCTAGTTTAACACTAATCATCAATTCACGCTGATTTTTGAAACAATGAAATCAGTATATACTGGCAGTAAATATTCTTCAGATACCTTATAATTAACTACCATTTTCTTTCAGTACAGCACATAATCACTTTTGCCTGAATTCAAGATAAACTGATTCTGACCTTTGTTTAAATACAATCTTCAAGCCAAAATAGAAGTAAATGCCCCATTTCAACCATAGCAATGTCTATTCCTTGAGCAATTTTAAGTTAAAAATGTTGAAGCAACTTTATACTATTTTTTAATATCTTTTTTAGATGTTTTCAGTAAGATTCATAAGCAGCTTATGCAAGCCTAGGTTTTGCTCTATTATTAACTTTCCTATTACCATTTTCAAGTCTTGTAATCACATACAACTTTACTTACAGCATTATCACTTTTTTGCCTCACTTAGATCATTGTTGGCCAATTTTTTCTTCCAATTATTCATTTTTGTAAAATATAGAATGCATGTGTCATAAGGATACGGAGGCAACACAAATGCATGCTTTTCTATGTGTGAACTGAATAGCAGATAAGCAATGTTTTAGTTTATTTTATGCTACCATAAGAGAATACCACAGACTGGGTAAATTTTAATAGACAAAAATTTATTGGCTTACAGTTCTGGAGACTGGAATGTTCATGTATCTGGCATGTGTCAAGGACCTTCTTGTTGTATCACCCCATGGTGGAAGACAGAAAAACAAAAAGAAGATGAAATGGAGAGAACAGTGGGGGCTGAACTCGTCCTTTTATAAGGAACCTACTCCCGTGATAATATACCCATGCCTGTGATAGCAGCATTAATCCATTTATAAGGATAATACCCCCATAATCCAAAATCTCCCATTAGGGCCCACCCCCAACACTGCCACATTGGAGATTACGTTTCCAAGGCACAAACTTTCAGAAAGGCATTCAAACCACAGCAAGAGGTAACTGATCATTCATAGATTTAGAAAGAAGTGATATGGTTGGTCTCTAAACATGACACACTGCTCTTACTTAGGTAGCTATCTAAGATAAGACCAGAGATAAGGTTTGTTCTTCATGCAATTACCCAGGGTTAGTATATCATGGTAACTGAAATTTAAACCATATTGTTTGGGAATTGATGTTATTTAACCAAACTGTGGTAACTGAAATTTATGCAAGCCAAAGAGAGGACTGCCTGTGTAAGCGTGAATAATATACATGTATATAATCTGTGGTTAAATATATATGTATATATATGTGTGTGTGTGTATATATATATATATACACAAATTATTTCAACAAACTAAGAAAGGTGGAAAAGGAGAATGAAATATTAAATTTTGTACCTTTACATGCTTAAAAATAGAAGGAATTCATAAGAAATTATTTCTCTTGACTCTGTCAATTTCATAAATATAGTTAAAAATACTTTTGAAAAACATTAATGGAATTCAAAAGACAAAATACACTTCCTAAAATACTTGGTGACAAAAAATTCAGAAGAGGTCACTCCCACAACACATCTCTTGATTCATTCTCATTTGGAAACTTATGAGAAAAAGAGAAACAATAAAAATGATGAGTCAGAAAGCCATTAGGCCACAAATATGGAGAGAGCTATAAATCTTATAACGTGTTAGACAAATCTATGCCTTAAATGTGAAACATTTTTGTAAAATTAGTTCTTTTGAGGGAGAATACAAGAAGCCCAGAAACTTAATGAAAAGAATAGTCATTGAAGAATATTAAAACAATGTCAAAATAAAAACATACTTTCTCAACCAAAACTTAAGGTTTTTCCTATTTAGTTATATTTTTCTATAAAACATTCAAAAGCCAATTAATTCCCAACATATTTGAACTTCTCCAGAATATAAAATATAGGAAACAATTCTCCATGAGTCTTTCATAGATCTATATGTTTCACCTTTTGAGCAAAGTCTTAGACATCTAACTTGGCATAAGACCATTTTTAAAGATGTTTGTATAGCAAACAGTTTTGGACGGTAAAGACACGGTTTACCACTGGAGCAGATTTATTTATAGTTCAGTTTAATAAAAATAGTGCCTCCTGCTGGAAGAGATGTGAACATACCACTTGCTAGCAGCCCCCTATTCAAGAAACGGCTTCCTAAACTTAGATTTTCTCCTACCACACACCCTACCTTGTTGTGTATTGCCTGGCAGTCATCTTGCTCTGTGGAGTCTTGGGCTCAGGGAAGCATCATTACTCTAGATATTATTATTGTGCATAATACATACTCTTGTGTGGCCAAGAGTCTCTTGCCCTCTGCCGGTATTTCTCCAAGTAAAAATTTTGAAACATTTGCAGTTCTTGACAATGCAACATGGTAAACATCCCAGTTCTTTGAATAAGCCTAACATAAACCTAATATGTAAATCAGATAAAGAAACTGAAAAAAAGTCGATATCTACAAATAAATCCATAAATAAAAGTGTAAAATTCCTAAATAAAAATTCCTAAATAAAAAATACAGAACTCAGATTTATTTTATTCTTATTATAAAATAATATATTGTATTTAAATCATGAGTATTATGGGACTATAAGAATGAGACAGAATTATCTTTGGTAAGTCATATGAATAAAAAATTAAATGTGACATTACTTATTTAAAATATTATAACAAAATAAAATATATAACACTTTTAAAATATGTTCTAAAATAGATACCTGAACCATAAAGTTTAAAAATCTGTTTAGTGAATTTGTAAATGACTAAACAACTAAAAAGTATATTGTCGAAATATTTCCATTGAGGTCATGAATAAGATAAGAATTATAACTATTACCTTTATTGTTCAAAATTATAAGGGCTTAGAAAACAATTATCAAAAAGAGAAGTTATTAAAAAGGAGACTGAAATGTGTGTGTTATATTTGGATAATATCATTACATAGTAGTAAAAGGAAAAAGTATTCATTTTTATTTCAATCAAAATTCAAAATACCATTACAATATACTTAAACTGAAAATTAAAGAGTTTTCTTTCCTCCTTAAAACAATTGAAAATGAAGAATAATCAAAATCCAGACCCAGCTATATACTAATGTAATATATTCTAAAATAAAATAATCATCACCACTATACTTTATATACTACTTTGCATTTGAATTGGTAGTCTTGCTTAAAATTATTTTATAATTTCATGTTTTAATATAAATTGGTACTTTTAAAGTGCTAACTTATGTTTGTATTCTTATTTTTAATTAATAATATTGATAATAGTTTAAGGATATTATTTAAAATCACAAAAAATATAAACAAGGAAATAAAAATCAACAATTATTAAAAAAATCTTCTAATTATCTTTTTTACTCACTACAAAGCAATACATTTTAACATAAGATAAAAGAACCACGCCAGGTGCACCAGTAATCCCGCACTTTGGAAGGTGGAGACAAGAGGATTGTTTACCCCAGAGGTTCAAAACCAGGCTTGCAAATTGGTAAGAACTCATATCCACAATAAATTAAAAAAATAAAAACAGCCAAGTGTGGTGGTATGTGCCTGTAGTCCCAGTTACTTGGAAGACTGACACATTAGGATTGCCCGACCCCAACAGGTCGAGGATGCAGTGGCTGTTGAGTGTGCCACAGCACTCCAGCCTGAAAAACAGAGTGAAACTCCAACTCACAAAAAAAAGAAAGAAAAGAAAAGAAAAATGAAAACCTACAGATAAGCCAAAAGACAAAAAAAAAAATTTAATCTCTCACAAGCACAGCTCTTAGAGATAACCATAGTTCATAGTTTCATAAATTTATTTCCACATGTTTTTTCTAAGCATATAGATTAAATACCAGTATTCTGCTTAGCAACCTCAATATTTCACTCACCTATACTTCATAAACATCTCCCAATGCAAATAGATATTAATCTACATCATTTTTAACTGGATGAAAATTGTTGTCTTTTATTAATGCACTGTAACTCATTATATATACATATGTATACAAATTCACACACATACACACACACACGCACACACACAAAGAATTTTTCTTCCCTCAGTGAATCTTCCTCTCAGTGAATCATTCTGCTGGATGTATTTGTCTGGGTTTTATAATCTAGGGTCCAGGTTTCTAAACTTGTTTTAAGAACCAACAGTAGTGTTTCTGACCATTGCTTGTGTTATGGTGGCCAATGTTTCCTATCAGTGTCTTAGACACAACTGCGTAGCCATAGTCCCCCCAGAGAATTCAACAATTCATCTTTCAACTAAAGGAGCAGGAGAGACTAACTCTGTCTAACTAAAGACTACATTCCTTAGAGAAACTCCTGATCAGCAAAATCTCAACAATTATGAAAGTTTGGATGACACAGATTAACATCCTGTGCTTGCTTTCATCCATCATTGGTCAAAATAAGAAACAAAGAAAGAGAAAAGGTGACTCCTAACACCTGGAAACTGACCTGGTACTATCAAATAGGTCTTGGTTTTCTCCTGTTCAACATGAGTAATGATACAGAATGTCAATATCAGAAAAGGCCACATGTGACCATTTGACCATGATGGCTCAAGAACAAAACAAGACCAACTCCACAATAATGCCTAAATGCAGACAAAACCTGAACATTATCCAAATCACAAAAAAATACCCAAATATTATCCTTTCCTGGCTGACATGAGTGACTGATATTTCTTAATTAGTGACATCTTCAGCCTTATTATAGTCTTCCCTCCTTCCAGACAAGGATAGTATAACCAGTTATAGATTTATCCTGACAGCATCCCATCCAGAGCAAATCCTGCTTTCTGAAATCCTCTTTAAAACTACTCAAATCAAGCCGGGCTCGGTGGCTCAACCTGTAATCCTGCGCTTTGGGAGGGTGAGGTGAGTGGATTGCCTGAGCCCGCGGGTTCCAGACCCGCCTGGGCAACTTGGCGAGACCTCATCTCTACAATAAAAATTTAAAAATCAGCCGGGC
>NW_007253806.1:402283-422210 GCF_000164805.1 Carlito syrichta
GTAGCGCATGCCTGTAATTTCGGCTACTTGGAAGGCTGAGGCAGAAGGATCGCCAGAGGCCAGCAGGTCGAGTCTGTGGTGACCGGGAGCAGCCACTGCACTCCAGTCTGGGCAACAGAGTGAGACTCCAACTCAAAAAAAAAAAAAAAAAAAAACTACTCAAATCAGGGTAATAAGTCCAAATCCTATAATAAGTCCTTTTAAGAGTGTCTCACTGAGACACCCTATGTGAGTTCTTCCTAGTTTTGATGAGTTGTAGTCTCAAATTGTTCAGCCATGGGTGTGTGATACCGACTTGTAGAAGTTACTAATATTGGTAAAAATCAGGAAATTATTTGGAAAATAGGAAACAAATGTAACTAAGACGCCATCTCATTGGAATTTATTGGTGTTCATTTGTCATTTTGTGGCTTCTTGAATCTTTTTGATACTTGCATTCTAATATACGTAAATATACATTTCATTTATATGTATATACATAATAATAACCATCTTATATAATATACTCATATTAATTTAAAATTTATCTCTAATTTTAAATGTGGATTTTGGATTCTTTCACATACATGTTCATAATCATTACATTATTTTCTTTTAAAAAATTGCTTATTGAGTTTACAGTCACTTAATGTTATATTTGCCAATTTTCCTACACATTTATTATAAGCAGATGCTCATGTCCTGTTTGTTTTACCACATGTTAATAAATTTGAATGAAAAATACTGGTCAAACTTTGGCATTGGTTATATTAGTTTATGGCTCTGAATGTAGTTTGGTGAATGAAAAGACATCATCTGGATTTAATATACCCAATGAGCAGCCATTTTAACATTGCCTAAATCTCTTGTTTTTCTTGCTGTTCACTTGATTTACTCTCTAATCACTAGCCAAGGACAGAACCAGTTTCTTAGAGGTAGCTATTGATAATTGTTTACAAGCCCTTTCCCAGCTTGTTTTATACTAATTAGTTTTTCTATTTCAATTGTCTACCTCCATCCAGAAGACCCAAGTTAACCTAATCACCCTTTGTGACCTTCATGACACAGACCCCAACAACATGTAACTAACCCACTCATCCACCTGCTAGCCATCACCTGACATCAGTACCTGTGCATATCTGCCCTCTGTGATGATGTGGAGCAGACCACCACCCAACCACCTTAACAACCTGTCTCCATCAAAGGGGAATGTTTAAAACCATTTGACCTTAAGTAGCCAGTCACCATTACTTTTCTAAACTCTGGTGTGGCCATGTGCTCTTTGAGCTATGGCCACTGCCATGTTTCCTAAGCTTTAGCCCCCTCTCTGCCTTAGGGAGATGAATCAATCAATCTCTCTCTCTCTCTCTCTCTCTCTCATTTACTTTCTAAATAAACTGTATTTTCCAATCTAACTTCTTGGCACTGAATCATACTCCAGACACCCACACTTCTGGTGGGTCTGACCTAACATTTGGAGACCTCACTGGGATATGTGTGTGTGTGTGTAATATATACATTATATATATAGTTTTTTTAACCTAACAGTATAGGAAGAGAAGCTATACATAGTAAGTCTTTTGAAAGATTTCTAGAAAATATTCAAATGGGAAAAAAATAATAATCTGATATGTATTAATAAATCACAATAACAAGACCAGGTGTGCGAGAAGTCAAGCATTTATTGTGTAATGATATTATTTGACTTTGTGAACTCATTCCCCTAATTCAACTGGAAATAAAAGTAACTTCTGTATTTCCTGAGTTTTTCCTTTCTACTAGGGTTGAACAGAAAACTGTCTAGAGAATCTGGGAATAATCAAGACATCCATAAAGACTCTCTCAACAGGACTAAACTTTAGATAGGCTTTTTTTTTTTTGTACTCTCTTTTCTTAGACTATTTACTTTAGAAAACTTGTAATTGAAAATTTTTTCTTGGCCCCTGTGAGATGTAAATTTTTTTAAAGCCACTCACCAATTTTACAACTCAGGATTGTCTTTTTCAAGAATCTGGGAGCCAATCCTTTTGGATTAAGGAAGATAGCACCATTGTCTCCTAGTCTCTGTGAGGATATTAACCTAACTTCATTAGTTGCCAGTTCGTAAGCACAAATGACCTAGTCACAGAGAAAACCATTTCAAACTGAGGGATAATTCAATGTGCTCAACACATTCCATTGGTCAATTTTGCCCCTTACATTCTGCAGCACAAAAAATTCCCACTCTTTATTTTTATAGATAATCAGACACCTAAACTTTCCATTCATCCTGGAAAATCATTCTATCACCCTTGCTCTAGAACTCATCTATACATGGCTAAATTGTTCTAATATTCTCCTCACTAGAATGCTCTTGGATCAGATTCGTAAGCAACAGAAGCCAAGCCAAGTCTGATTAACTTACACAAAAAATGGCATTTGTTGAAAGGGTAGCTTCAAATATCACTGGGATAACCCAAAACTGTGATTGAAGGCTAAATAACCAGGAACTGTGTGAACACTGCAGAATTGGTGACTTTACTGCCTCTATTAGACACAATACTACTCCTTGCCCTACCGAGTCCACTGACCCGCATCCTGGAATATTTCTGTCTCTGCTTTCTCTGGAAACAAAATGTGGCCACTGCTGCTGCTGATGATTCTGCCCGTCCCCAGACTAAATCCATCTTGCCCATGCTAGCCTTGCTAGGCCACATGCCCCTTCTTTTGCTACAAAGACACTGTCAGTATTTTTACATTCTATAGTGAAAGAGAGACTTGCCACTCAAACTGGAAAATTCTAAAATTATTAAAAACCATTTTAGATGCTGAGTTCTTAAATAGTGACAAAATCTCTCATGAGTTGCCTCTCCTCATATGTAAAAAAATCTAACATTTCTTCCATTATCTTGTCATGCTCTTGCTTTCAAAACTTATCAATTCTGCGTAACTGAGTGAGACAAATATTTTAAACTGAGCATCTGTTATCCTCTATTATGAGACCATACTGTAACTATGCAATTTCCCTTCCTCTATTACTTGGTGTAAATACTGGCTTCAAATGCAAATCCCTCAAATGCAAATTCCAAGACCAGTCTTTTGCGTATGTTCTATCCTAGTCCTACAATGACCTTTCCTTAATTTTTCTGTACAGATCGGGGGATAGTAAACAGATTTCAACTCTAGTGATATTCGTGATAAATGGTAGGGTCTTCTTGCAACACTATACTGAGAATGATCAATACTGTTTTGGGGCTCTATGGAAACAAGTGATATCGGACATACATGAAGGAAAAGAAAGTGACTTTCTCATGCAGAATCTTTGCCTACCCTGGCCCAAACATATTCAACTTTCAAAACTCCATTAAAGTGCAACCTTTTTTATTAAGCCTTGTCCATCTGTTATAGCTCACTATGAGCAATCTATGCTAAAAATTCAGCTAGTAGCTCGTGTTCTTCCTACTCATTTTGGCATTTTTTCCACGGTGTCATGAACACATCATACCTGCATATATCATGTTCTCTAGATAAGCTCCTGAAGGCAGGGATTATTTTTTGTTTCCTTCTTTTCTTTGCCAGAATATCCATTGATAGTCTGTCCTCACCTAATCAAAAAGGTTATTTACTGAAGGAGCAAGTACTTACCACTGTAACTTACCACTAGTTTTGTCTTTCTGATTAAAATTTTGGACTCTCTTATTCTCCACAGTGACTTTTATGATGTTTTATGCTGCTGTGCAAGGCTGGCTTCTCAAGTTCCTAACACATCCCAGCAATGATGCTAGATAAATTGTCTCAGCATCTCAGTGGATTCCCTGAGGCTCATTGGAGTCCAGCAACTGCTACCACATTATCTTCCACTCAGTAACGTGTTTTTAAACTTCTTTGGCAAATTCACCTGTTGTGACAATGTCTTCTCTTTTCAGTCAGGCAGTGATTCAGCAAATACCTTAATCAGACATTTCATTTTCTAAGATTTTATGTGCAATGTTCTTCTATTTTGTTGTACCATATAATTCTTCTCATTATTCCTGTGTACTAGGGTAGAAAAAAGTTCCATGTCCTAAAGAAGGGAAAATCCTCTCTGAAAAAATCTGGTGTGAGAAAATTGTGATAACATTTTTTGAGTGTTTTGGTTTTGAGTTGTATGTGAGTTTATGATGAGCTCAGCAGAAAATTGACCAAAAGATGAGCTATGAAATTATTTATATAAATGAATTATATATATACATACATGTATGCACACACTATATATATACTATGTATACTATATATAGTATGTGTGGATATATAATCATTCTCTATAAAATATTATTAATTTTAGAGAAAATATAAACTGCCTTCATGATTAGCTTTAAACTGTGAGAAAATGAACAAAATAAGCAAATCTCTATTCAGGTAAAAAGTTATTCAATTGCCTTGAAATTTGTTAAAAGAACAAATGTTTCACAAACGTCTTCTAATATATTCATTCATTTTTAAAATTAGACTCCAACCTTACTCAACATCTTCTATACCACAAACTTTTCAAGTACCTAAACTAACAGTTTATTTAAAATGTACCTTTCTACTATTATCATCATTAACCCAAACACATACCCCGAATGCCAACCTCACTTCACTCATGTCATTCTTTATCATCCAGGACACTATTGACCCTTTACAGAATGTCCATACATGTTCTTATTGTTTTGCATCCTAAATTGCCTGCCTAAACCCACTTTTTGCCAGATAATTTTATGCTGAGCCATCAAGAACCACTTAATCTGCCCGTGTTTCAGTATAACTCTCTTCAGATTCCTAAGGCTGACTAAAATCGAAACACTCTCTAAGTTCCCATAGAACCATTTTCTGTTAAAACTAACTGAATTTCACAGATTTTGCATTATCTTTTTCCAAGCATCTCCATTCCTGGAGACTGTGAGCTGTGGATGGTACATGACACATAAGATGTACTCAATAAATATTAGAAAAAAATGACTAAATTTGCTGTCACTTTTGTTAGGTTTTGATTGTTCTTAAAAAAAAATAAGAATAAATCATAAAACAGATTTTTATTTTCATATTATGGTAGATTTTTTTTTTCAATAACGCTCCCATTGTAAATAATTCAAAATGCTGTATAAAATGTGAAAAGCATCATTTAACATCCAATACTGGAGATTGGCAAAATAATTAGAAACCACAAAAGTCCAAAAGCAAAGCCAATAGAGGAACCTGGTGATTTTAAGCTTTATTTTTAATGTCTGCAAGGTGTACAATGTGTCAGAGGTGAAGCCAAAGGTTCACTCAGGTTTGAGTCTGCTAACAACCTTCTGTTATAATGCTTCTGTATAATGCTGGAAGCTGTATAATGCATGTGGAATATGAGTGTGATCTTAAAATAAGCCTGTTGTGCGAAAGGGAAGGTCAGCTAGAAGACTATCCTTTCTATCTCTTCCCGATTACTGGGTAGAGGAGAAAAAACATTCTCTACCCATATTTCTAACCACATTCTGTTCCTCACTCAAATTTGTGCCTCCAAGTCACATTACTTGAATGGTTCAAAATCCTCAAATGAAAACCTTCGTATAAAGTGACTCTTGGTTAGTAACACTCCAAAGTCTCTGGCAGAAGAAAATACAAATCCTTTTTGACTCAAATCAAGAAATAATCACTGAAAAGGAGTGTGAACATAAATTACAGCACAAAATCACAAGTCACACAAATAATGCACTGTAATATCAAATGAAACAACTGAAAGAAATGATCATATAAAGTTTTTAAACTTTGAAATGATCTGAAATGGAATATATAATAATTATATTAATTAGTTGAAAGAAATAGAGGTTTAAAAATATAATCAAGAATGAAATATTTTAAATAACCAAAAAAATTTGAAAAAGAAGCAGATATAACTTTTGGTAGTAGTATCATTGCAACTAAAAATTGAAAATAATTTTATGGATTTGTTAAAGGACAGATTAGACCTGCAGAAGAGATAACTTGAAAACTGAAGATCAATCTGCAAAAATCATCCACATTGGAGGAGGTAAAATGGTGATGAAACCGGTGAAAGTGTAAAAGTCTCTGCAAGGGTGAGTGTCCATAAACACAGTCTGTATAAGTGGGTGAGTACAGCTGAGTGAGTAAAAGTCTGTTTGTAGGGAGACTTGGGATCAGGCATCCAAGGATCCTCTCTGGAAGTGGCTACAATCCAGCACTGCCCTGAGATTGAAGCCCCTGGCATGCAGAATTGTCAGTCATTCCCAGGGGTCTCTCAGGAGGAGGCAGCAGAGGTCAGCTGCTCCTCAGTGCCTGACACCTGGCCCATACTACTAACTGTGGCAGCAGACTGGACATTAGCAGAGGAAACTGTGGAGAGGGAAGAGCTAGGAAATCTGAAGCTGAGCCCCACTGGTGATTAGGAGACATGGATCATCACCATTTTCTCTGTGTTGGGACTGGCAGAGACGTGTGTTGGCCCCCTGGCTCTGTTCAACCCCCAACCTGAGACCCAGAGGCAATCTCCACAACCCTCTGGGATCAGCCATCACTGATCCACGGAGAAAACTTCAGGAGCAGACACAGAGAGACAGATGCCCTACCTCCATGCTGGATCAGGCATGGACACATCTGATCTGAGTGGGAAACCTGGCAGCAGCAGCAGAGGCAGCAGACGAGTTGGTCGGGAGAATTCATCTGATTCACACTCCTCCCACAGAAGTTCTTGGAGCATCTGATCCATGCTAAAAGCATCCCCATCAGCCTGCACCTGGTGCAGAGGGGAGGGGCTGGAGACTGGAGCCTGCTGCCTACCACGGACACAGCCAAAAGCGGCAGCAGTGCTTGGGAAAGGAACCTGAAACTCCAGAAATGGCCACAGAGGGCGCTCTTATTTTTTTCTTTCTCTGTTTTTGTTTATGTTTCAGTACTTACTATGTTTTTAATATTTTTTAGTCTCTCTCTTGGCATAAGGGTATTTTTGTGGCCAAGTACATCATCAGGGATTTCGTTTCATTTTTTGCTTGTTTTTTATTTATTTATTTGTATGTTTACTTGTTTGTATGTTTGGGGTTTTTGGGGGGTGGAGGTTTTATTGTTTCTTTGTTTATTCATTAGTTAGTATGCCTGTCTGTTCTCCTCCTCCTCTCTTTTCATGTTCCTTTCATCACTCTTCTTTCTTTTGTTATTCTTTTCCTTTTTCTTATCTCATTTTGCTCTCAAGGGACATACATACACCCTCACTACATGGACAGATTGTAAAGTGGTGGGAAGTGGGATCCACTTCACTGAAGGCCCACACACCTGTCAGTGGATACTATGATCTGTAGAGAACTTCTTAACCACAGCTCCCCCATCACACCTTTGTTAAAACTCAAAACTACAAAAAGCACAGCCCTCTTCATCCCCAGTTCAGCTTCAAAATTGAACAAATCCAGAAAATCTACATAAGGAAGAACAGGGGATTGAGCAAACAGAAGTGAAAGCTATCTCCCCTATTACTGAGCAACAGAAATAAAAAAGGCGGATGGAGAGGGAGGAAAACCTTCACAAATAAAAAAAACAAAGGAAGAACACAGGTCTCATACAGACTGCTAGGAAGACAGCATCTAATAATACAGCCTTTAGAATGCAAACAATGAAGAGCCCCCAGAACAACTGGTTTCAAACCACAAACTCAGACATCAAGATATTAATAGAAAGAATAAATAGAAATGATGAGAGACAAGAGGAAAGAATGAGGGAGTTGATAACTGAGATGACGGCAATAAAGAATACAGTGAACTAAATAAATAATAAGCTGGCAAGCATGGAAAGTAGAATTAACCAAGCAGAAGAAAAACTCTCAGAGCCTGAGGACCAAAATATAGAACTAACTCAAACTTTTAAAAACATAAAAAAGAAACTTTAAAAGACAGAACAAAGTCTCCAAGAGATGTGTGATTATGTCAAGAGGCTCAACATAAAATTAATTGGAATTCCTGAGGTGGATAGGAAAACAGAGACTACCCTGGCACAAATATTCCATGAAATTATTCAATAAAACTTCCCTCATCTCATCAGAGATGTGAATATACAAACACAAGAAATTCAGACAACTCCTGGGAGATACCCAACAGGACGACCAACTCCTAGATGCACAGTAATTTGTTTACACAAAGTAGGTATAAAAGAAAATATCCTAAGGGCAACAAAAAAGAAAGGTGAAGACCGATTAGAATAGCAGCTACAGAAACACTATAGGCTAAAGGAGACTGGAGTCCAGTCTTCAAAGTTCTCAAAGACAAACATTTTCAACCAGCTAAGTGCAGCTTCATCAGCAATAGAAAATTTAAATCCCTCCCAGACATTCAGTCTCTAAGAGTTTACACTGCCTCCAGATCAGCTCTACAAGAAATACTTAGAAAGTATTAAAGCCAGAAGAAAGAAAAAAACAATGACCTCACTCTCAACAAGAATGCAGGAAAAAGATTGAAAACACACACACATATCAATCCAAAAATCAAAAGAAAACCAATAAACAAATAAACAAACAACCACAAACCCTATTAGAACCTCATGACAGGGATAAGTCCTCACATCTCAATAATTAGGCTGAATGTGAATGCACTAAATGCACCCACTGAAGAGACATAGAATGGCAAACTAGGTTAAGAAAACATCTCAACAGAATGGACACTCACAGACTCAACGTAAGAGGATGGAAAACAAATTTTCAAGCAGATGGAACACAAAAGACAGCAAGAGTTGTGATCTAAATATCAGACAAAGCATCATTTAAACTGTCAAAAATTTAAAAAGATACAGAAGGTCACTGCATAATGATAAAAGGTTCAACCCTTCAACAAGAAATATTCATCCTAAACACATATGCACCCAACATAGGAGCACCAACCTTTGTAAAGTAGCTTCTAGGTAAACTAAAAAAGATATTGACTCAAACACTATCATAGCTGGGGACATAAACACTGCAATATCAACCACAGATAGATCATCAAGGCAAAAATTCAACAAGGAGATCCAGAACCTCAGCTTGTTGCTTGACTAAATAGATAACTACAGAACAATCCACCCAACAACCATGGCATATACATTCTACTTATCACCACAGGGAATGTACTCTGAGATTGATTACATCTTCAGTCATAAATCAAGCATACATAAATTTCATAAGATTGAAATACTGCCATGGACCCTGTCAGACTACAGTGGAATAAAAATAAATATTAGCACCAAAAAGGCTACCCCAAACCCCAAAAAGATGTGGACACTAAATACCATGATGCTAAACAACTCCTGGGTCAACATGGAAATCAAAGAAGAAATTTAAAAATTTCTGGAAACAAATGTAAATAAAGACACCTCTTACCAAATCCTCTGGGATGCCATGAAAGCAGTACTGAGAAGCAAATTCATTTCTTTACAAACACACATCAAGAAAATGGAAAGCTCATAAGCTAACAAGTCGCCTAAGGAAGCTTGAAAGACAAGACCACCAAGACCCTAACTTCAGCAGAAGACTCTAGATCACCAAAGTTAAAACCCAAATATGAGACATAGAAGAAAACATTTATGTGGTTGATCTTAGAGTACGTTCCATGTGGTGATGAATAGAAAGTGTATTCTGTGGTTACTGGGTGGAGTGCTCTGTAGGTATCAATTAAGTCTATCTGGTTAAGTGTCTTATTGAGATTCTAGAACTCCTTATAGATTTTTTGTCTTGATGATCTGTCTAGGGTTGTTAGTGGGGTATCTGTGTCCACAGCTATGATAGTGTTGGTATCAATATGTTTTTCTATTTTACCTAGAAGCTGTTTTATAAAAGTTGGTGCTCCTATGTTGGGTGCATTTATGTTTAGGATGGATATTTCTTGCTAATGGATTGAACCTTTTATCATTATGCTGTGACCTTCTGTATCTTTTTTAATTTTTGCTAGTTTAAAGGGTATTTAGTCTGATATTAAGATCACAAATCCTGTTTCTTTTGTGTTCTGTTCAACAGAAAATTACTTTTCCATCCTCTTACTTTGAGCCTATGAGTGTCGTTTCTGGTAAGATGAGTCTCTTGGAGACAGCATATTGTTGCATAATAATATTTTATCCAATTTGCCATTCTATATCTTTTCAGTGGTGCATTTAGTGTATTCACATTCAGGCTAATTATTAAGATGTGAGAGTTTATCCCTGTTATGTAGTTCTTATAGAGTTTATTGTTGCTGTTGTTGCTTGTTTATTCATTTGTTGTCTTTCTTTTGATTTTTGAATTGATTTATGTGTGCTTTCTATCTTTTTCCTGCATTCTTGTGAAGGGCATTGTCTTTCTCTTTTTTCTTTCTTCTGTGTTTAATAATTTCTTAAGTGTTTCTTGTAGATTTGGTCTGGAGGCGGCATGAACTCTTAAGAATTGAATGTCTGGGATTTTAATTCTCCATCACTGATGAAACTTTAGCTTAGCTGGATAGGTAATTCTTCATTGAAATTGTTTATCTTTTCTGGTTCTTTGAAAGAATTAACAAGATTGATGGGCCCCTAGCACGAATGACCAAGAAAAGGAGAGAAAAAGCCCAAATAAACACAATCAGAAACACAAAAGATCAAATCACAACTGACCCTGAAGAAATACAAAAGAGTTTCAGAGATTACTATGTACACCTATATGGAAACAAACTTGATAAACTAGATGAAATGGAGGACTTTCTGACATCACACAACTGCCCCAGATTAAAACAAGAAGACACTGAGACACTAAATAGAATAATAACAACTCAAGAAATTGACTCTGTCATACAAAAACTACATACTAAAAAAAGCCCTGGACCAGATGGTTTTCCAGCAGAATTCTACAAAACATACAAGGAGGAGCTGATACCAATTGTATTGAAAGTATTCCAGGCAATTGAGAAAGATGAAATTCTCCCCAAATCTTTTTACGAAGATAAAATTACACTGATACCCAAACTGTGTAAAGATCCAACAAAGAAAGAGAACTACAGACCAATATCCCTTATGAACATAGATGCAAAAATCCTCAACAAGATTCTAGCAAATTGGATCCAAAAACTCATATCAAAAATCATCCATTATGACCAAGTAGGCTTCATCCTCAGAACGCAGGGCTGGTTCAACAGTTACAAGATCCTAAATGTAATCAAATACACCAACAGATGTAAAAACAAGAACCACATGATTATATCATTAGATGCAGAAAAAGCTTTTGATAAAATCCAGCATCCTTTCTTGATAAAAATCCTCAAACACCTGGGTATAGATGGAACATACCTCAAAATACCATCTATGACAAATCCACAGCTAACATATTGCTAAATAGACACAAACTAGACCACTTCCCCTGAAAACTGGAACAAGAAAAGTCTGCCCACTCTCATCCTTCTTGTTCAATATTGTGTTGGAAGTCATAACTCAGGTAGTTAGACAAGAGAAGGAAATCAGGGGTATCCAAATAGGAAAAGAGGAAGTCAAGTTATCCCTCTTGCTGATAATATGATCCTATACCTTGAAAATCCAAAAGAATCTGTCTAAACCCTGCTTACACTGATAAAGAACTTTGGCAAAGTCTCGGGGTACAAAATAAATGTGCAAAAGATAGTTGTTCTTATACACCAACAACAAGCAAGCAGAGATCCAAATAAAAAACACAATCCCATTCACAATAGCCACCAAAAAAATGAAATACCTCAGCATCTTCCTAACCAAAGAAGTAAAAGGCCTTTACTATGAGAATTACAAAACACTGCTTAAGGAAATTCAAGAAGACACAAACAAATGAAAAAATATTCCATGCTCATGGATAGGAAGAATCAACATTGTTAAGATGTCCATCCTACCAAAGGCAAGCTACAGATTCAAAGCAATACCCATTAAGTTACCAACATCATTCTTCTCAGACATGGAAATGGCAATACAGACATTCATACGGAAACATAAACAACCATGAATAGCCAAAATAATCCTTAGCAAAAGAAACAAAGCAGGAGGTATCACACTTCCAGACTTCAAACTTTACTATAAGGCTACAGTAATCAAAACAGCCTGGTATTGGTATAAGAACAGGCACATAGACCAATGGAACAAGATAGAGATTCCAGAAGCAAACTCTCAATTCCTCAACCAACTCATCTTTGACAAAGCTTTCAACAACAACCACTGGGGAGAAGAGAACCTATTCAGTAAATGGTGCTGGGAAGACTAGTTGACCACATGCAGAAGATTGAAACAGGACCCTACCTATCACCATACACAAAAGTTAACTCTAAATGAATCAAAGACCTAAACATAAAACCTCAAACTATAAGAATCTTAGAAAACACAGGAGACAACCTTATGGAAATTAGAACTGGAAACCAATTCCTATTCAGAATCCTAAAGGCCAATACCTTAAGAAATAAGATAGACAAGTGGGACTTCAACAAATTAATGAACTTCTGCAAAGCAAAAGAAACCATTAAAAGAGCAGGGAGACATCCCACAGAATGGGAAAAAATATTTGCCAACTGTTTATCTGACAAAGGCCTAACATCTAGGATCTACAAGGAGCTCAAACACACCAAAAGGAAAAAACAAACAGTCCCTTTAAAAAGTGGGCAAAAACATGAATAGACACTTCTCAAAAGAAGATATACAGGCGGCCAACAGACATGTGAAAAAGTGCTCAGCCTCACTCATCATCAGAGAATTGCAAATCAAAACCACATTGAGATACCACCTAACACCTAGGAGAATGGCCATCATTAATAAAACCAACAACAGATGCGGGCAGGGTTATGGAGAAAAAGGAATGCTTCTACACTGCTGGTGGGAATGCAAACTAGTACAACCTCTTTGGAAGACAGTGTGGCAATCTTTGAAAGAACTAGAAATTGACCTTTCATATGACCCAGCAATTCCTCTATTGGGAATATACCTGGAGGAACTCAAATCATTCTACAAAAAAGATACTGGCACACGTATGTTTGTTGTAGCTCTATTCACAATAGCAAAAACATGGAACCAACCGTGTTGCCCATCAAAATGTGGTACATATACACAATGGAATATTATGCAGCCATAAAGAAGGACATATGTATGGACTTTGCAGCAACTTGGATGGATTTGGAGTTGATCATACTCAGTGATTTATCACAGAAGCAAAGAGCGGGGTTCCATATGTTCTCACTCATAAGTGAAACTTGAACAATTATAATGCTATGGGAAGGCGATTAGCAGTGATGGGGAACTGTCAGGGTGGGGGGTGGGATTGGCAGTTGATGGAAACTGCTAGGGGTGGGAGGGGCATGCATCACCAACAAGGGTACCTGCATGATCAATGTTTGTATACCTAACCCTGAAATGCATCCCTTATCTTTATAATAAAAATTAAAAATAAATCAACGTTGAAAACAAAAAAAGAAACACTCCAAACAATGCTTACAGCATAGACCTCAGTATTATCAAGATTAAGCTTTTTAAAAGATTACAGTTATCAAAAATTTAACACTAATTTCATTTTTTTATTTTTATTTTTTGGAGAATTGTGAAGTTTATTAAATAATCTGGCTCTTGAAGAAAAAAAAGAAATTGTTTATCTTTGAGAACTTTGAAGATTGGATTACAATCTCTCCTACTCTAAAGTGTTTCAGTAGATAAGTTTGCTGCTATTCTAATTGGTCCTCCCCAGTAAGTAGTCAGACATTTCTCTCTTGCTGCCTTTAGTATTTTTTCTTTTATAACTACTTTGTGTATGGATTTACTATGTGTCTACGAGTTGATCTTCTCATTTGTAGTTTTGCAGGGTTTCTCAGCCATAAATCAATCAAAAACAAATATCATAAGATTGAAATACTGCCATGCATCTTCTCAGACATAGTGGAATAAAAATAAATATCAACACCAACTAAGTTCCCTCGAAACCCACAAAGGCATGGACACTAAACAGCATGAGGCTGAACAATTCTTGTGCCAACATGGAAGTCAAAAAAGAAATTAAAAGATTCTTGGAAACAAATGAAAATAAAGAAAACGCTTACCAAAATCTCTGAGATGCCATTAAAGAAGTACTAAAAGGGGATTTTATATCTCTAAGAACACACATTTAGAAAATGGAAGATCACAAATTAATAGCCAAAAAACTCAACTACAGAAGCTGGAAAATAAGACCACCAAAACACTAACTTCAGCTAAAGAATCCAGAACACCAAAATAAAAGCCCAAATTCAGGGACATAGAAGACAAAAATATAATAGAAAAAAATCAATAAAACAAAAAGCTGGTTCTTTAAAAGGATAAAGATTGATAGACCCCTAGCTAGACTGACTGAGAAAAAGCCCAAATAAACACAATCAGAAATGCAAAAGATCGAGTCACAACTGACCCCAAAGAAATACAAAAGATTATTGGAGATTACTATGTACATCTATGTGGAAATAAACTCAAAAACCTAAATGAAATCAAGGACTTTCTGACGTCACCTCCTCATCAACCTCTCCAGGTTGAAAAAAGAAGAAATTGAGATCCTAAATAGACTAATAACAACCCAGGAAATCATCTATGTTATAAGAAAACTACCTAAAAAAAAAAAAAAGGCCCTAGACTAGATGACTTTCAAGCTGAATTCTACAAAACATACAAGGAGCTGATATCAATCCCACTGAAAGTATTCCAATAAATTGAGAAAGACGTAACTCTCCCCAAATCATTTTATAAAGTTAGCATCACATTGATACTGAAACCTAGTAGAGGTCCAACAAAGAAAGTAAAGGCCAATATCTTTGATGAACACAGTTGTAAAAATTCTCTACAAGATTCTAGCAAACTGGATCCAACAACACATCTCAAAAAGCATCCACCATGGCCAAATATGCTTCATTCCAGGGATGCAGGGCTAGTTCAACATCTGCAAGACCATAAATGTAATTAAACACATTAACAAATGTAAAAACAAAAACACATGAATATACCATAAGATGCAGAAAAATCTTTTGATAAAATCTAGTACCCCTTCTTAATAAAAACCCTCAAACATCTAGGCACAGATGGAATATACCTCAAAATAATAAGAGCCATCTACGAGAAACCCACTGCCAATATACTGCTAAATAGACAGAAATTGGAGCCATTTCCCTTGAAAACTGGAACAAGACAAGGAAGTCCATTCTTGCCCCTCCTGTTCAACATAGTATTGGAAGTCCTAGCTATAACAATCAGGCAAGAGAAGGAAATCAGTGGTATCCAAATAAGAAAGAAGGAAATCAAGTTATCCTCCTTGCAGATGACCCACTTGTATACCTTAAAAACTCAAGAGAATATGTCAAAACCTCACTGCAGTGTCTTAGGGTATAAAATAAACGTGCAAAAGACAGTTGAATTTCTATATACCAACAATAAAAAAACAGAAACCCAAATAAAAAGCACAATCCCATATTTTGTCACAATAGCCACAAAAATATGGAATGCCTTGGCAGCTTCCTAAATAGAGAAGTGAAAGAACTTTACAAAAAAAACAATAAAACACTGCTCAAAGAAATCAAAGATGACTCAAACAAATGGAAAAATATTCCATGCTCATGGACTGGAAGAATCAACATTGTTAAGATGTCCATCCTACCCAAGGAAGTCTACAGATTGGACACAATTAAATTACCAGAAGCATTCTTCTCAGACTGGAAATGACAATACAAGAATTCATATGGAAACATAAACATCCACGAATAGCCAAAACAATCCTCAGCAAAAAAAAAAAAAGAAAGAAAAGAAAAACAAAGCAAGCAAGAGGTATCACAATCGCAGTGTTTAAACATTATTATAAAGCTACAGTAATCAAAACAGCCTGGTATTGGTACAAGAACAGGCATATAGACCAACTGAACTGGATAGATTCCCGAAGCAAATCTCAATTTCTCAACCAACTTATCATTGACAAAGCCACCACCTTCAACCACTGGAAAGGAGAGAACCTATTCAGTAAATGATTCTGGGGAAAACTGGCTGACCACATGCAGAATATTGAAACAAGACCCCTACCTATCACCATACACAAAAATCAACTCTAAATGAATCAAATACCCAAAGGTAAAATCTCAAACAATAAGAACCTTAGAAAATGCAGGAGACACCCTTATGGAAACTGGAACTGGCAACCAATTCCTGATTAAAAAACAAAAAAACAACCCAGGTGCCCATGCCATAAGAGATAAGGTAGAAAAGTGGGACCTCATCAAACTGAAAAGCTTCTGCAAAGCCAAAGAAACCATCAAGAGAGCTAGGAGACAGCCCACAGACTGGGAAAAAATATTTGCCAACTGTATAACTGGCAAAGACCTGATATTTAGGATCGACAAGGAATTCAATCATGCCAAAAAGAAAAAAGCAAACATCCCTATTACAAAGTAGGCAAAAGACATAAATAGAAACGTCTTAAAAGAACACATATGAGCAGCCAACAGATACATGAAAAAATACTCAGCCTCACAAGTTATCAAAGAATTGCAAATTAAAACCTAACTCCAGTCAGGATGGCCATCATCAATAACTCAGAAAACAACAGATATTGGAGAGGGTGCAGGGAAAAGGGAGCACTTCTACACTGTTCATGGAAGCATAAACTAGTACAACTTCTGTGGAAAACAGTTTGGGGATTCCTAAAAGATCCAATAATCGGCCTTCCATATTAACCTGCAATCCCCCTCCTTGGAATATACCTAGAAGAATGCAAATCATTCTGTAGAAAAGATACCTGCACATGCATGTTTATTGCAATATTATATACAATAGCAAAAACATGGAACCAACCATGCTGTCCATTGAAAGAGGATGGGATTTTTAAAAAATATGTTCATATACACTGTGGAATATTACTGAGCCATAAAAAAGGACAAAATTAAGAACTTCGCAGCAACTTGGATGGACTTAGAGTCTATAATACTGAGTGATCTATCACAGAAACAGAGAACTGAGTACCACATGTTCTCACTCATAAGTGTATCTTGAACAATTATCATAATACTATAAGAAAAGAATTGCAGTTGAATACTGCCGGGGAAGGGGGATTAGGTTGACAGTAGTGGGAAACTGCCAGGGGAAGGGGGAGCACACCTCATCAACAAGGGTACCTGCATAATGAACATTTGTATACCTAACCCTGAAATGTATCCCACATTTTCAAAATAAAAAAATTAAAGCATATTCATTCATAGCACCAGAATTTAAAAGTAATATACATAGATTCGATGAGAATAATGAACATAATTTGCAGAGGAAAAACTAGTCACGAAAATATATACATTCATTCAGATGAATTTTTTACATTTGTATGTGTTTGTTCATTTTTTGAGTTAAGGTCACACTCTGTCAGCTAGGCTGGAGCACAGTGGCAGCACAAGCTGGCATACAATGGCATGCTTATGACTCATGGCAGCCTCAACATCCAGGGCTCAGAAGATCCTTCTGCCTCAGCCTCCAGAGTAGTTGGGACTACAAGTGCATGCCACCACCCTGGTTGTTTCTTTTTATTTTTGTTTTTTGTTGAGACAGTTCTCTCTATGTTGCCCAGGCTGGTCTCAATCTCCTGAGTTCAAGCAATTCTTCCACTTCCACTTCCCAAAAAGTGGGACTTTTGACATGAGTCACCACACTGGGCCATTCCTCTGAATTCTGAGAACAGAAAATTGTAACCTGTGGCAATAGATATCAGGAGTGATTAAGAGAGACAGTGGAGGAACTGCCTGGAAAGGGGCTCTACAGACCTCAGATAATGCCACTTAAAAAAAAAAAAAAAAAGAAAAGAAAAAAGAGAAAAGAAAAAATATCAAATATCGTAGAAAAAAAATAAATGAAACAAAAAGTTGATTCTTTGAAAGGATAAAAAGGATTTTACCAGAAAGAAAATTTTTACCTAGCCAGATTTTACCAAGAAAAAGGAGAGAGAGAAACCCATATTAACATAATCATTAATGCAAAAGATCAAATCACAATAGCCCCTGAAGAAATGCAAACAATTATCAGAGATAGCTATGCACACCTGTATGGAAACAAAATCAAAAAACTAAATGAAATGGAGGAATTTCTGACATCACACAACCTCCCAAGGTTGAAACAAGGTAAAATGCGACATTAAATAGACCAATAACAAACTAGGAAATTGACTCTGTCATAAGAAAACTACTCACACAAAAAAAGTCCTGGACCAGTCAACTTTTCAGTAGAGATGTACAAAACATACAAGGAGGAGCTGATACCATTCCTACTGAAAGTATTCCAAGTAATCGAGAATGATGGAACTCTCCCCAAGTCATTTTATGAAGCTAACATCACACTGATATCCAAACTAGGTAAAGATCCAACAAAGAAAGAGAACTACAGGCCAATATTCCTAATAAACACAGATGCAAAAACGCTCTCAAGATTGTAGCAAATGAGATCCAATAACACATCTCAAAAATCATCCACCATGACCAAGTATGCTTCATGCCCAGGATGCAGGGCTGCTTCAACATCCACAAGACCATAAATGTAATTAAATACATCAATAGATGTAAAAACAGGAATCACACGGTTATATCATTAGACTCTGAAAAAGCTTTCAATGAAATCCAGCATCACTTCTTGATTAAAAAAACCCTTGAACACCTAAGCATAGAGGGAACATACCTCAAAATAGTAAGAGCCATCTGCAAGTAACCCACAGTCAACATACTGCTAAACAAACAAAAATTGAAAACATTTCCCCTGAAAACTGCAACAAGTCAAGGCTGCCCACTTTCACCCCTCCTTTTCAACATTATGTTGGAAGTCGTACCTAGAGCAATCAGAAAAGAGAAGGAAATCAGGGTATCCAAATAGGAACAGAAGAAGTCAAGTTATCCTTCTTTGCTGATGATATTATACATCGATTATATTATAATGATTTTATACTTCGAAAATCCAAAAAAAATCTGTCAAAAACCATCTTGCACTGATAGAGGACTTTGGGAAAGTCTCAGGATATAAAATCAACGTGCAAAAGTCAGTCACATTCTTATACACAGCAACAAACCGGCAGAGAAACAAACATAAAGCACAATCCCATTCACAATAGCAAAAAAAAAAAAAAAAAAAAAGACGAACTATCTCGGCAGCTTCGTAACCAGAAAAGTGAAAGATCTTTACAATAAAAACTACAAAACACTGCTCAAATTTATCAAAGATGACACAAACCAAATGGAAAAATATTCCATGCTCATGGATTAGAAGAATCAACATTGTTAAGATGTCCCTCCTACCAAAGGTAATTTACAGATTCAATGCAAACACCTGTTAAATAATCAGCATCATTCTTCTCAGATCTGAAAATGGCAATACAGAAATTCATATGGTAACATAAATGACCACAAATAGCCAAAACATTTCTCAGCAAAAAAAAAAAAAGCAGGGAGTATCATATTTCCAGTCTTTAAAATTTATTATAAGACTACAATAATCAAAACAACCATGGATTGGTAGCAGAACAGGCATATAGACCAATGGAACAGAATAAAGATTCTGGAAGCAAAAACCTCAATTTCTCAACCAAATCATCTTTGACAAAGCCTCCACTAACAATCACCGGGGAGAGGAAAACTTATTCAGTAAATGGTGCTGGGAAAACTGGCCGACCACATGCAGAAGATTGAAACAGGACCCCTACCTATTACCATACACAAAAATCAACTCTAAACAGATCAAAGACCTAAACATAAAAACTGCAAACCATAAGAAGCTTAGAAAATGCAGGAGACACCCTGATGGAAATTGGAACTGGCAACCAATTTCTGACCAAAACTCCAAATGCCCATGCTATTAGAAATCAGATAGGGTTTTTGTGGTCTTGCTTTTCCAGCTTCTTTAGGTGGCTTGTTAGGTTGTCAATTTCTGTTCCTTCCATTTTCCTCATGTGTGTTTGTAGGGATATAAATTCCCCTCTTATTACAGCTTTTAAGGCATCCCAGAGATTTTGGTAAGATGTTTCTTTATTTTC
>NW_007253806.1:422230-499385 GCF_000164805.1 Carlito syrichta
ACATGCAGAAGATTGAAACAGGACCCCTACCTATTACCATACACAAAAATCAACTCTAAACAGATCAAAGACCTAAACATAAAAACTGCAAACCATAAGAAGCTTAGAAAATGCAGGAGACACCCTGATGGAAATTGGAACTGGCAACCAATTTCTGACCAAAACTCCAAATGCCCATGCTATTAGAAATCAGATAGACAAGTGGAACCTCACCAAATTGAAAAACTTCTGCAAAGCAAAAGAAACCATCACGAGAACAGGGAGACAGCCCACAGAATGAAAAAAAAAAAAATTTCCAACGGTATATCTGGCAATGACCTAACATCTATAATCTTCAAGGAACTCAAACATGCTGAAAAGAAAAAGCAAACAGCCCTGTTAAAAGTGACCAAAAGATATGAATAGACACTTCTCAAAAGAAGACATATGAGCAGCCAACAGATACATGAAAAAATGCTCCGTCTCACTGGTCATCAAAGAATTAAAAATTAAAACCACCCTGAGATACCACCTAACTCCAGTCAGGCTGGCCATCATCAATAACAAAAAACAACAGATGCTGGAGAGGATGTGGGGAAAAGGGAATCCTTCTACACTGTTGGTGGGAGTGTAAACTAGTACAACTTCTGTGGAAAACAGTGTGGTGATTCCCAACAAATCTAAAAATAGACCTTCCATTCAACCCAGTTATCCCCCTTCTGGGTATATACCCGGAGGAACTCAAACCACTCTATAAAAAAGATACCTGCACATATATGTTTATTGCGGCATTATTCACAATAGCAAAAACATGGAACCAACCATGCTGCCCATTCAAAGTGGACTGGATTAAAAAATATGGTACATACACAATGGAATATCACACAGCTATATAGAAGGACAGGACAGAATTATGAACACCTCAGCAACTTTGATGGATTTAGAGTTTGTACTACTCAGTAATATATCACTGAAACAAAAAAACTGAGTACCACATGTTCTTACTTAGAAGCAGACACCGAACAGTGATCATAATACAAGAAAGGAATTGGCAGTAGTGGGAAATTGCCAGGGGAAGGAGATGGAGTATACTTTATCGGTAAGGGTACCTGATCTCAAACAAAATGAAGTGGGGACAAAAGTAAGGTCCAAACTTTACCTGTACAATGACCATTTGTATACCTAACCCTGAATTGTACCCATCTTTAAAATAAAAATTGTTTAAAATCATCCATATTGAAACCATGAAATACAAGAGGTAAAAAGTATAAATAAGACAGTTATAAAGTCTAAAATAAAGGCATGTTAAAAGATTAAAAGACAATACTACATGTTCATGG
This sequence comes from Carlito syrichta, assembly GCF_000164805.1. Lineage (NCBI taxonomy): Eukaryota > Metazoa > Chordata > Mammalia > Primates > Tarsiidae > Carlito > Carlito syrichta. Next base: position 423,550 of record NW_007253806.1, read on the forward strand.
GTAGAAGGAATAGTAAAATTATGATTCAATATTACTCAAATAATTTATAGATTTAATGGCATTTCAATAAATTTACAAACAGAAATATTTTATAATTTGAGTAAGCAGGACCAAAAGTGGTTTATATGAGGAACCATCGAAGAAGGATCAAACCATAGCTTGAAAAGAATAAGGGGAAGAATAGTTGTCATACTAACTACCAGGACCTGTTATAAATATAAGACAATAGTGAATAGAGCAATAGAGAAGTAGATTAATGAAAGAGGATTAAGAATTCAGACTATAGTAAAATACACAAACTATATATAACTCCATACATCACATGCATGAATCTTACAAATGTGATGTTGAAAATTCATCACATCATCAAAGAAAATGTACATCATTATTTTATTTATATAAAAATAAAAATGTGTAAAATTAAGTGACATTTAGGGATGCATTCATACATGGTGAATCACTGAAGCAACTCAAGAAGAAAAGACGCAAAATCAGGAAATGAAGAAGAAAAAGGGGGCTGGAACAAGGAATAAGCACATAGTAGGAGTCTGAAAAATTAGTCACATTCTCTTGTCTATATTGTGTGGAAGGTTTAGAGAGGTTGTATTGTAGTGCCTCCATTCACATATATTAGAAATATTAATTTATATGTTTATAATAAAAATTGAGATTTCAATTTGAGCAACTAGATTGTATTGATTAATTTGACAAATGTTTATTGGAAAATTTCTGTATACAAAGCACTGTTTTGGGTATTGAGATAAAGCAGTAAATTAACAAATTTAATGTTTTACTCTAGTCTGGCTGATATTCTAGCTTCAGAAATAGAATAATTAGCATAATCTGTTACTAATTAAGAAACTGGAAAATCAAAAGACCACCTGATTTTTATATAGTTTAAAACCTAAAATAAAATCTATATTTAAATGTAGACTATCCTAATAACCAGTGTAGTGCTTTATTCATTACAAAGTCAGTAATCTACATGGAGAAAAAAATACTATATAGTAGAAAGATACAGAGATGGATGAAAGGTGAATAGATGGAGAGAGAGAAATACACACATAAAGATTATACCAAAACAAGACAATCCACTAAGGATATGGTTTGTGTAAGAAGTTAACTGTTGGATCATAGCATGTACTTTTTCATATAATGAATAGTTCTCATAAAAGGTCATCACCTGACAAATGCAGTCATTGACATATCATTTTCATTTTATTTTATTTTATTTTATTTTATTTTATTTTATTTTATTTTATTTTATTTTATTTGAGTTGGAGTCTCACTCTGTCGCCCAGACTGGAGTGCAGTGGCTGCTCCCAGCCACCGCAGCCTCGACCTGCTGGGCTCCGGCGATCCTTCCGCCTCAGCCTTCCGAGTAGCCGGAATTACAGGCATGCGCTACCACGCCCGGCTGATTTTTTGATTTATTGTAGAGATGAGGTCTTGCTACCCAGGCGGGTCTCGAACCCGCGAGCTCAGGCAATCCGCTCACCTCAGCCTCTCAAAGGCGTGGGATTACAGGCTGAGCCACCGAGCCCGGCTTCATTTTCATTTTAAATGGTGACAAAGATGGTAAAACATACTCTTCCTTTTTTGTATTTTGAAGATGTGGGGTACAATTCAGGTTTAGGTATACAAGTGATTATCATACAGGTAAAGTTTGTGCCTCCTTTTGGTCCCCACTTTTCCTGGTTTGAGATCAGATACTCCTATTGATATTGTGCTCACCCACCCACTCTGGCAGTATCCTGCTGCTGCTAATCCCTTTCTTATAGCATTATGGTAAATGCTCAGGGTCTACTTATGAACAAGAACATATAGGGTACTCTGTTCTTTGTTTCTGTGATCGATTACTGAGTATGATATATTTTAACTCCATCCGAGTTGCTATGAAGTCCATATGTTTGTCCTTCTTTATGGCTGTGTAATATTCTGTTATGTATACGCGCCACATATTTTTTTAATCCAGTCCAGTTTTGATTGGCAGCATGACTGGTTCCATATTTTTACTATTGTGAATAGTGCTACAATAAACACACATGTGCAGGTATCTTTTTGGTAGAATGATTTGAGTTCCTCTGGATATATTCCCAATAGGGGAATTGCTGGGTCATATGAAAGGTCAATGTCTAGCTCTTTTAGAAATCACCACATTGTTTTCCATAGAGGTTGCTCTAGTTTGCATTCCTACCAGCCGTGTAGAAGTGTTCCTTTTTCTCTGCATCCTCGCCAGCATCTGTTGTTTGTTTTATTAATGATGGCCATTCTTAATGGGGTTAAGTGATATCTCAATGTGGTTTTGATTTGCATTTGTCTGATGATTAGTGAGGCTGAGCAATTTTTCACATGTCTGTTGGCTGCCTGTATATCTTCTTTTGAGAAGTGTCTATTCATGACTTTAGTTCACTTTTTAATGAAGCTGTTTGCTTTTTCCTTTCAGCACATTTGAGTAGATTCTTGATATTAGGCATTTGTCAGATATATAGTTGGCAAATATTTTTTTCCCATTCTGTGGGCTGTCTCCACACTCTCTTGATGATTTCTTTTGCTTTGCAGAAGCTTTTCTGTTTGATGAAGTCCCACTTGTCTGTCTTATCTCTTATGTCATGGGCACTTGGGGTTTTGATCAGGGACGAGTTGCCAGTTCCAATTTCCATAAGGGTGTCCCGTGCATTTTCTAAGGTTCTTATAGTTTGATGTTTTATGTTTGATCCATTTAGAGTCGATTTTTGTGTATGGTGATAGGTAGGGGTCCTGTTTCAATCTTCTGCATGTGGTCAGCCAGTTTTCCCAGCACCATTTACTGAAGAGGTTCTTCTCTCCCCAGTGGTTGTTGGTGGAGGTTTTGTTGAAGATGAGTTGGTTGAGAAATTGAGGTTTTGCTTCCAGAGTCTCTATCCTGTTCCATTGGTCCATATTAAAATATTCTCTTCAACATCTCAAATTAAACAAAAGTATTTTGACATCCACAACTAATCAATAAGTTGCTTAAATAGATTATTTAGTAGTGACAATAGTTATACTTTTTTTTAACGTGTGCCAGAACTAATAACAGATCAGAGCAAGAAAACCTGTGTGAATTTGAAAAGAATCCTATCAGGATAACACCCCATATTAAAGGAAGAGTATAGATTATGTGCTCATGCTTCTCTGAAGTGAAAGTATCTAAAGTGCAAAAAAGGACTTAAAATTTATAGTGACCCTACATACTGGTAAATATTAAGTAAACCTCCCATATAATAATGAGTAATTCCAGTTATTTTTTCTAGAAATGTCATTGCTATTTATAAAGATATAATAACCCACTAATTAAAGAATTTACTGGAATATTTTCAAGGTTAATTTGATTACCTTATTCCAAAAAGCAGTGATTTAAAAACTGTTGACTATCTTCCTTTGAGGAAAATAAAGATGATGAAACAATTTCAGATAATTTATTTTTTGTTTTGTCTTTTTAACTTATTTTGCTTTTTCATTTAGAACCAGAAAAAAACACAAAGTAATATGTATTCTGGCTCAATAACTATTATAAGAGATATACCCTACATCATATGTTATATATTTTTACACAGTGCTGGTAAGGATGAGGAGGTAGATAAGAACTGGAGACATGCCAGACTTGGTGGCTTAGCCTGTAATCCCAGCACTTTGGGAGGCCAAGGCAAGTGGATTACCTGAGGCCACGGGTTCAAGACCAGCCTGGGCAACTTGACAAGACCTTGTCTCTACAATAAATCAAAAATAAACTGGGCGTGGTAGCACGCTCCTGTAGTTCTGGCTACTTGGAAGGCTTCGGTTGAAGGATTGCCACCAGGTGGATGCTAGGGTGGCCATGAGTGTGCCACTGCCCTCCAGCCTGGGTGACAGAGACTCCAATTCAAAAGAAAAAACAAAACAAAACAAAAGAATTGGAGACATTGTCAGGGGAGAAGACAATTTTTAAAAAACAAAAATAATAAACTAACATAGTTTTCTCTAAACAATGCTTAAAATTTGAATTTTATGGAAATATAAAATGTGGCACGCAAGCTCCAGATTATGTATATTATTAAGTTTAAAAGAATAAATGTAAAAATCCCTAAATCTATCACAGTTTCAAACTATTTAGTCATTCAGAAAAATATTTCTCATTAATAAACTTTATTTTTTTTAGTCTTTGTAAATAAAACGGTATGTTTGGATTGTCTAATCTTCTTCTATTCAGTGAAAAACTTATTCTCCTAGAGATCCATAAAGATAAATAACACAGTGTGATGTGACCCAGAATCCAAAATTACTGAATGAGGAAAGCACAAGATATGGTTTTAGCTTACTTAATATTCTTAATAAATAAAACTAACAGTCCTAGAATAGATTGAGAAATATGGCATTTGAAAAAGCATACAGTGTTAATGTCATCATCACTTATGCTCTGAATCAAAATGACAGAATTTCTAAGAAACGATGAAAGTACTTTTTGGCCTGGAAATACAATTCATATGCTCATAGCTCCACTAGTCAGTGATTATTATAATGCTTGCTTCTACTTTATTTAGCTCTGTAGATCTGTACTGACAGTTAGGGCTGTAACTATTTCAATCACTTAAAATTGTAACATTGTATCCTTTGGGGGTTGAACTTTCAATTTACTGCTTGAATCTCCTTACTCAACAATGCTTGATTCTATTTTATTAAAATCTCCTCATATTCCAGCATGGTGTTCATTCTTTTATTCTACAATATTCTAGAGGTCTGGGGCAAAAAGACAAGTGAGTCTTTGCCACTGTTTCTGTGATTCTGACATCCTATTCAGTGAGACCAACAAAGAACATAAATAATTATGATTCGTTGTGGAAAGTTTTATATTCAAAGTGCTTTGAGACATACAGTGTGACATATACTCTATGTTAACTTAACCCATAACCATGTTTACTTCTTCTGTCTTCCTAATTACCAGAATTTTATAAGCTAAAAATTGATTTCCTAGAGCCCTTGCAGCCAGGGATTGCTTTGTGTTCAGTTCTGATCAATGGAATATAAGCAGACATATGCTGGGGCTGTCTCTTCCCCTTTCTGCTTCCTTCCACATGAAATGTGCATGTCTGGTTTGGGGTCATTTCGTTGCAATGACTATGAGAAGACACTCTCCAAAAACTGGAATTTATTTATAAAAAATGTGTATTTATTCTTACATGTTTAAACTTCAGTCACCTTCAAATTACTCTCCATCTGATGCAATACACCTATTGAGACACTTTTCCCACTGCTCAAAAGTTTTTGAACTCATTGATTTTGATGCCCTTTAGTGCTTCTACCAGTTTTTTTTAAAATTTAGTTTAGTTCTTGTTTTATTTTGTTTTGTTTTCCCCATCTCTTCCACATAGGCAAGATGTTTCCCTTTGAGAACTTTTTTCAACTAGAGAATTAAAAAAAAAAAAAGTCACTTAGGGCAAGATTGAGTAAATAGAGAGGTGGGGCATGGAAGGATCATGAAGTTTTTGGTCAAAAACTGCTGAACACTCAGCACAGTGTGGGCAGGTATGCTTGTAAATCACCCATCATGAAATGGGCAAACACATTGAAAGAACCTTCAAAAAAAATAAAATTCACTGAAGCTGAATTCACGACAGTGCTAGCAGGTACAATGAAGCAGACGGTTCCTAGAACACTTATTTTGTCAAGGAAGCCTGCATTACAAGGGTCCCACTCTCCAAAAGATAATGCCATTCGGGGGTTTGTCCTCCCTCATAAAAAAACAACCTCCACGTGCTAAGAATGCAGAATAATGTTGACTTCCCAAGTCAACACTTAACAGCTACCTCCAAATATCTTTTTACGAAAAATGAAAACCTCTCACTTACTTAAGCCACTGTTGTACATTGTTCTATAACACACAACTGAATTCAGTCCTAAGTGTTGCAATAGAGAACGGAAAGCTAATTCTGCTTGGGATATTAAGTGGATTTTTCTTAGAAAATCTTTGTGCAGGGCCTTGAAAGGATCTCAGAAACGAAGAGAGAAAGAAAATTGAACTAAGCAGAGGGAATAGTAGTGTGTGTTAGAAGGACAGGTTTAGGAGTGAACGCAGGGATCCAACAGAAGCATGTGAAGATAGAAAGATGGTTCAGAGTTTGATATTGTGGGTTTTGTGTTTTTAGGCTCAGGAGTCTGTACTTTACTTACTATGTTGGGTTATCTGAGTTTAACACCACAAACACTTGCTTTAAAGTTATGGGTGAAAGTTTACCAATGCACAAAATTCAAGCAAAATTTAGAAGGTGACATAAACTGGAAACAAGTTTTCTCAGGAGGTTGTATTGGTCAGCCTAAGCAGTTTCACAGACCTCATCATGTGTTTCCACTTTATGATTGCGGCAGGCAGTGATGACTTGCTGGAATCTCCACAAAGTCAGGCTTGTCCACATGCTTCAAGAAGTCATTAGTCATCATTTCTGCTGCACTTTTCCAGACCTTGACTCTGCTGGCTTCTCTGTCATTAATGCCAGCCTAATTCCTATATCCAGCACCCTGGCGGTAGTGTCTCTTGTGTAAACAAACACATGCAAATCCCCCTCATAAACAAAGAAAGGCAATTTCAAATTCATTTTCATTTGGTTCTTCTGTCTCTCTTCTACTCTCCTCTATTCTACCCACTACACGCTGAGCAGAATGTGTACTCTGGGTAGACTCTGGGGCAACTTCTTCAGGTCCACTCCCACTGTGGGAGATTTCCTGTCCTCTCAATAAATCCTGCATTCTAAAGAAAAAAAAAGAAAAACAAAAAAAGTACACCTCTGACTTTCACTCAATACACTTCCTCAGCCCCCTCACCTCAGTGTTTGATAATCTTCATACTATGGTCTGTCAAAATTGCATTTTCCGACTCCTCAGATGACACAAAATCTTGTTATCATTAATGTTTACAAATACCAAGCCTCTACTGTAATCTAGCAAATCCCCTTTCTCAAAAAAAAAAAAACTTTATCTAGAACTTCACTGGGCCCTCAGTCTTTAGAAACTGAAAAATCCGATAATATACCATCAAATCAAATCCACATCACAGTACTTAGTCACACTGAAATACAAAACCACATTAGCATTGTTTTTCAATGAATTGTAGCTTCTAATGTGCTAACAGCTCATGCTATTTGAGGACGTGTTTAATTTAGTCATTGTCATATGTCCTACATGTACTGACTTACACAAGCATTGAGTGAAAGAATAATTGCCTAGATGACCCTACTAATTTAGGTACTTCATGCTGTCAGAGGTCTCACTTATCCCATCAGTCTCTCTGACTTCAACCTTGTTACACATCACAGTCCAAAGCCCTCTCTTTGCTCCTGGTATATGCCATAGGGACAAGTAGCAGCTCATTTTGTACCCAAGATTCATAATTTGATCCTAAATTATGTCCAAAGAGGCTCCTGTAGCCACATCTCCTTCTTTCAATTTCTCTATCATGTCTCCCCTCAGTGATAATCATCTTTTTCTGGTTTAAAACAGCTCAAAAAATTATAACTCTCTTAATAAATAGCTTTGAAAGATTGCCTGCAAATGATTTCATTTAAAAATAAATAAATAAATATTCATTTTGATAATCAAATTTCAGGCAAAAAAAAAACTAACCAAAAAACACTTGAGTGATAAACACATTTTCAAAGATGTTATCTATATTATCAATACATTTGGAAAAATAAAACCTTACATTGTCCAAATATACAAACTCTACAATTTCAAAAAAGTTAGACATAGCCATTCATTTTTGGCTAAACACTTTTGTCAAAAGCGATACAGATCATGAATTGCATTGTGCCATAATCCTACCAAGTCCTGATGAAATCATTGGTGTCCAGATGTAATTATAATATGTATGGAGAAAAGAATTCATGAGCATAAGGAATTGAAAGGTAATGTACTTTTCTACGTATTTCCCACATGCAGTTTCTAGTAAGGATATACAGTTGCAAATTACAAGGGGCTAAGAGGGATGTCTCCAAGCATTCTTTTCATTTTTTAACTTATTATTTGACTACCAAAGTTATTCATTCCTCTGGAAAAGGTGATTTTCATTATTTAAAATCCCCAAAATTTTTTTGTCACTTTTTAAGCACTACATCCTTCTTGACAATTTCTAAATGAAGTCTTGAGGAAAAAAAATGACTTATGAAATTAAGCTATCCCAATTACCTTGTAATTTTTTCTCTTAATCACTTAGACGCAAATCATATGGTTTTTAGAAACCGTGGTGACACTTTGTCAAAATTTAATTGGTTATAAACACTGATAGTGTTTATCTGTTTTTGCTTCATTTTTAATTATTTTTCTTTGACATCTTCTCATTCCTGGAATCACTCACTGGAGATATAACTATCCATATTCTGTGTTTAGATGTTTCATTAAAAAAACACAATTTCTGCTTTAATTTATATCGTCAGTGAGAGTCCTTGATTGAGTCCAAGGTGAAAACAATCTTTAATATGCATATTTTGGAATCAGAACAAAAATTAATGGATTGATAAAATTCCTGGTCATATTTTTAGGTCTAGAATTAAGGAAGTGTTTTTGCTTGTCATATTTTCCTGCTGAACATATAATTTGCTTTAATCTGCTCAGAGGTCAATAAATTACATTTATTGAGAAATGTGAAGGCTTCAAGGATGTGAGTTAGTGTGGTGGGGTAGAGCAGGGGTAGGACAGCATTAAGACAGATGGTGCAACTTGAAGAGCTTGGGAAGAAAGAGAAAAAAAAATCAGTCCTTTACTTCTGTATCAGACATGTCCAGTTTTGTGACAAAGAAGTAAGAAATCACAGTAGTTCTAAATGTCCAATTTTCAATCAAGTATTTAGTTACCAAGATTTTTCAATTTAATCCTCTAAAAGGAAATATAATGCCACTCAGGCTTGAAGTAGAGTAAGTGTAAGTTAATATTAAGATGAGTATGTTGATGTACTGTTATGAAAAGTTACACTTTTCTCTCAGTTGATAAAGATCAGAGACAAAAACAATATGTACTGCTTTACAAGCACATGGCAGACCCAAGAAACTAAGCATCAAAGGCACGATATAGTTTAAAAATATACATTACTTCAAAAACAAATTAGTGAAAATTTAAGATACTTTAAATAGTTTATAATGGAAATTGCCACTTCTGGTATATTTGTTAAATGCAATCATAAAAATTTATAATTATCATTAAAAACCCAGAAATATGTAAAAGTATTCACACAATAACATGAGTTTTAAAAAGCTTAATTCTAAGTCCTTATTATAATTAAGATTGATATTGTCTAGAAGGAAACAGAATAGATAAAATAGGTCATACAGTAGTAGAATTAACAGGGCCTTTTCTTTTACATATATTTTTAATGTCTACATAAAGTTTTGTGAAACAAAAAGAAGACTATAGAAAAATGGCTTAATTTGTTGATAACTGGTTTATAACAAATAGATAGTAAAAGAAGACTGTAAAATCATGAGTATGCAAAGTGAACATATGCACACTCTGTAGGCCAGAAATTTCACTTCTAGGCCTATATGTAACATCAATGTGTACACAGGCTAATCAAAAGGCATGTTGTAAGATATAAGTAGCATTGTTTATAGCAGTTCAAAATGGAAACTATTCAAATGTCCATCAACAGGACAGTGGATAAATAGATTGTGCTACATTCACTTAATTGAATACACACAGCAATGACAACAAACCTTCTACAATGATATGCAACAATAAGGAAAAACCTCAGAAACATAATGTTGAACAAGAGAGAAATACATATTCTTTTGTATCTAGTTTTGCTTATGTAACATTTTGTTTATATGTTTCCATTTATATCAAGTAATTGGAAATCTGCATTAAATCCTTCTGTAGCATATTTGCAACGTTTCAAGTCATGAGAAAAAAAAAAAAAGTCTGCTTGAGGAAACCAAGAATCTCAATGGGCCATTAGAAAGAGTCAACACAATATCAAAGTTGAGATCTTCTACAGTGAGATAAATTCGTCTTTACCTAAATATCTTTAGTATGACAATTATTTCTCATTCTAAAACCTATATGTGTATGTGTATATACACAAACATGCTGTCTGTGTGTACACATATACATATATGTGTGTATATATGCATATATTTAAAATCTACATCTATATGTATATTTAAATGTATACTTTAAAACTTCCCAGATGTATATGCTAAAAATTCCCTGTGACAAAATCAGCTATGTGTCTACCAAAGAATTGCACACCCTTCCCTTAGTAAGAGCTTCAACCAATAAGCAGCTTCCTAGACAAGGATTACATTTACTAGACCTTCAACGCTTTTCATGCAGTTGTCTGGATGACAGTTTCTAGTCAATGGAATGTGAACATCAAGGATGTTCTTTGGTTAAGAGCAAGTGCACTTTCTTTACACTGTCCTCCACCGTCTGCTAACAGAATCCAGAGAATAGAAAAACACTTAAAATTCTCCTGATGGAAAAGTTGAGTCTCTGAATTTCAGCTTAGAAAACTGTCCTACCAAAGTCATCTGCACTTGACTGGACTATTACATGAGCCAAAAATAAACTCCTATTGGATTAAGTCTAAAACTGCAAAACTTATTTGGTAGTAAGCTTTGTTTTGATTGGATGGTTGCTTATTTAATATAATCTTGACCCAGTTTTTTGACCCTGACTAGTAAATTCCCTTTTATGAACATCTGAATAAGTCCATACTCCAACCACATTCTTTCTCAGATTCTCACACTCCAAGGCACTAAGCACCTGCCTTAATTGCCCTGGAGCCAAGTACCAGACATTAGGGACAGCACTTAGGTCTCACAACCCAGAAAATTACTCAAGTTAGCGAATCCACAAGAACCCCCCCAAAAAATCTAGCTAAACTCATCCTACTTGCCATACATAACTTGCCTCCTAAAGTTCTAGCTTACTATTACCCTCTCCATGTACAATTCCCTGGGTGGTCCAGTCTGGTAGCTTCTCTCATTTGGAACTGTAAGTAACAAAGAGTTTTATCTTTCATCTATCCAAGTGTTGTGTCCTGCCCTCAAAAGAGCCCGAGTCTACAGCCATACCACATTGAACACACGGGATCTCAACTAATCTCAAAAGAAACCTAAATCTTATAAAACATGAATCAATGTTCTCTTAATTAAAATATATCTTGAACTTTCTTCTGTAAAGTGTAGTCATTTCACATTCACGACATTGTACTTTTCACAAAGAATAAACAAAGAAGTTTAGTAGTTTACGCATTTGCTGAAAAACACATTTGAATAACTTCAAGAATGGTCGAATACACATGCTATTTAGTAGCGATTGGGTTCATTGGGCTGCCCAGCATCTGCATTTCAATGTAGATTTGTTCTTTCCTTATAATTACCTTTGCAGAAAATATAGTAAAGTGCCAATGTATAAGAAATACAGTCATTGGTGCTTTACTATATTTCTTATATTTACAATATTTCTTATGTCTATATTTGATTTTAAAGATGTGGAGTACAATTCAGGATTAGGTGCACAAGTGGACATTGTGCAGGTAAAGTTTGGGCCTCCCTTTGGTTCCCACTTTGCCTGATTTGAAATCAGGTACCCTTATTAATGTTATGCTCCCCCCACCACCACTCTGGCAGTATCCCACTACTTCCAATCCCTTTCTTATAGTATTATGATAAATGTTCAGAGTCCACTTGTGAGTAAGAACATGTGGTACTCTGTTCTTTGTTTCTGTGATAGATCATTGAGTATGATAGCCTCTAAATCCAACCAACTTGCTGTGAAGTCCATATGTTTGTCCTTCTTTATAGTTGTGGTAATATTCCATTATGTATATATACCACATTTTTTTATCCAGTCCAGTTTTAATGGGCAGTACGATTGGTCCCATGTTTTGCAATTGTGAATAATGGTGCAATGAAAGTGCATGTGCAGGTATCATTCTTTATAGAATGATTTGAGTTCCTCTGAATATGTTCCCAGTAGGGGGATTGCAAGGTCATAATGGAAGGTCAATTTATAGTTCTTTCAGAAATTGTCACTCTGTTTTCCATTGAGGTTAAATTAGTTTGCACACCAGCAGTGTAGAAGTGTTCCCTTTTCTCTGCATCCTCGACAGCATTTGTTGTTGTTTGTTTTATTAACGATGACTATTCTTACTGGGGTTGGGGGTTTCTCTGATGAGTAGTAAGGTTGAGCACTCTTTCATGTGTCTGTTGGCTTCCCATATATCTTCTTTTGAGATGTGTCTCTTCATGTCTTTTGCCTACTTCTTAACTGGGCTGTTTGTTTGTTTTTCCTTTTGGAACATTTCACTTTTGTATAGATCACGCATGTTAGGTCTTTGTCAGATATATAGCTGATAACTATTTTTTTCCTATTTTGCGGGCTGTCTCACTATTCTCTTGATGGTTTCTTTTGCTTTGCTGAAGATTTTCAGTAAAATGAGGTCCCACTTGTCTATCTTATCCCTTGTGGCATGTACACCTGGGGTTTTGATCAGGAATTGATTGCCGACTTCGATTTTCTGCAAGGGTATCTCCCGTATTTTCTAAGATTCTTATAGTTTGAAGTTTTATGTTTAGGTAATTGATCCATTTAGAGTTGATTTTTGTGTATGGTGATGGGTAGCGATCCCGTTTCAGTCTTTCTGCATGTGGTCAGCCAGTTTTCCATGCACCATTTACTGAATAGATTCTCCTCTCCCCAGTGATTATTGGTGGAGGCTTTGTCAAAGATGATTTGGTTGAGGAATTGAGGTTTTGCTTCTGGAGTCTCTATCCTGTCCCATTGGTCCATATACCTGTTCTTGTAACAATACCAGGCTGTTTTGATCATTGTAGCCTTATAGTAAACATTCAAGTCTGGAAGTGTGATACCTCCTATTTTATTTCTTTTGCTAAGGATTGTTTTGGCTATCCGTGGTTGTTTATGTTTCTATATGAATTTCTGTATTGTTGTTTCCAGGTCTGAGAAGAATGTTGTTAGTAATTTAATAAGTATTGCCTTGAATCTGTAGCTTGCCTTCAGTAGGGTAGGCATCTTAACACTGCTGATTCTGCCTATCCATGAGCATAGAATATTTCTCTCTCTCTCTCTCTCTCTCTCTCTCTCTCTCTCTCTCTCTCTCTCTGTGTGTGTGTGTGTGTGTGTGTGTGTGTGTGTCTATTGTGAATGGGATTGTGCTTTTTATTTGTGTCTCTGTCTGTTTATTGTTGGTGTATAAGAATGAGACTGTCTTTTGTACATTTATTTTGTATCCTGAGACTTTGTCAAAGTCCTTCATCAGTGCAAGGAGTTGTTTTTTTTTGGTTTTTTGGGGGAGTTTTTTTGACATATTCTCTTGGTTTTTTGAGGTATAGAATCATATCATCTGCAAAGAGAGATAACTTCTTTTCCAATTTGGATACTCCTGATTTTCTTCTCTTGTCTAATTGTTATTGCTAGGACTTCGAATGCAACGTAGAACAGGAGGTGTGAGAATGGGCAGCCTTGTCTTGTTCAGGTTTCTGGGAGAAATGCTTCCAGTTTCTGTCCATTTAGCAATATACTGGCTGTGGATTTATCATAGATGGTGCTTACTATTTTGAGGTATGTTCCTTCTGTGCCTAGGTGCTCAAGGGTTTTTATCAAGAAAGGATGCTAGATTTTATCAATGACTTTTTCTACATCTAATGATATAAATATGTGGTTTTTGTTTTTACAACTGTGATGGATTTTAAAACATTTATGGCTTTGCAAATGTTGAACCAGTTCAGCATCCCAGGGAAGAAGCCTACTAGGACATGGTGGATGATTTTTGAGATGTGTTGTTGAATCTAATTTTCTAGAATCTTGTTGAGAATTTTTGCATCTGTGTTCATTAGGGATATTGGCTTGTGGTTCTCTTTTTTTGTAGAATCTTTACCTGCTTTGGGTATCAGTGTAATGTTACCTTCATAAAAAGATCGGGAGAGAATTCCATCTTTAATTGCCTGGAATACTCTCAACAGGATTGGTAAGAGGCTCCTTCTGGTATATTTTGTAGAGTTCCACTGGAAAGTCATCTGGTCCAGGGTTTTTTGTTTGTTTGTTTGTTTTGGTTTTGGTAGGTAGTTTTCTTATGATGGAGTCTATTTCCTGGGTTGTTATTGTTCTATTTAGTGTCTCAGTGTCTTCTTGTTTCAACTTTGGGAGATTCTGTGATGTCAGAAAGTCCTCCATTTCATTAAGGTTATCAAATTTGTTTCCATACAGGTGTGCCTAGTTATCTCTGATAATCTTTTGTATTTCTTCAGGGTTGGTTGTGATTTGATCTTTTGCATTTCTGATTGTGTTTATTTGGGATTTTTCTCTCTTTTTCTTGGTCAGTTTGGCTAGGGGTCCATCAATCTTGTTTATTCTTTCAAAGAACCAGCTTTTTGTCTTGCTTTTTTTCTATGATATTTTTATCTTCTATGTCCTGTATTTGGGTTTTTTCTTTGGTGATCTGGATTATTCTGCTAAATTAGGTTTTTGATGGTCTTGTCTTTCTAGCTTCCTTAGGTGATTTGTTATGTTGTTAACATGTAATCTTTTCATTTTTTTGATGTGTGTTCATGGAGATATAAATTCCCCTCTTATAATTATTTTCATGACACTCAAGGGTTTGGTATGATGTTTCTTTGTTTTCATTTATTTCCAGGAATCTTTTAATTTCTCTTTTGATTTCTGTGTTGGCCCAGTAATCATTCAGCATCATACTGTTTAGTGTCCATATCTTAGTGGGTTTTCAGAAATGTTGTTAGTGTTGATATTTATTTTTCTTCCACTGTGGTCTGAAATGGTGCATGACAGTATTTTGATCTTATGAAATTTGTTTATGCTTGATGTATGGCTGAGGATATGATCAATCTTGGAGTACATTCCATGTGGTGATGAGTATAATGTATATTCTACGGTTGTTGGGTGAAGTATTCTGTAGGTATCTATTAAGTCCATTTGGTCAAGTGTCAAGTTAAGGTTTCCAGATCACTTTGCTGATGTTTTGCCTCAGTGATCTAACTAGGGTTGTTAGCATGTTATTTAAGTCCTCAGCTACAATAGTGTTAGAGTCAATATTATTTTAGTTTACTTAGTAGTTGCTTTATAAATGCTGGTGCTTCTGTGTTGGGGGCATATATGTTTAGGATGGGCATTTCTTGTTAATAGATTGAAGCTTTTATCATTATGGAGTGTCATTTCATATCCTTTTAAATTTTTGATAACTTAAAGGTTGTTTTGTCTGATATTAAGATTGTGACTCCTGCCTTCATTTGTGATCCATTCACCAGAAAATTTGTTTTCCAACTTCTAACTTTGAGTCTGTCTGTATCTCTTGTAGTGAGATGACTTGTGGAGAGATAAGTTGCTGGATGCAGCAAATTATTGGGTCATGATTTTTTTTATCCAGTTGCCATTCTGTGTCTTTTCAGGGGTGCATTTAGTGCACTCATGTTCAGATTGACTATGAGATGTGATTGTTTATCTACTTCATGAGGTTCTTATAAAGTTTTTTGTTTGTTTTCTTTCAATTTTTTGTTTGATGTATGTATGTGCTTTCAAGTCTGTAGTTGTAACATATTCTGTTGATTTTTTGTTCTCCTGTTCTCTTGGGAAGTATGTAGTCATTATTTCTTTCCTTTATTCTGTGCTTAATACCTTTTTAAGCATCTCCTGTACAGCTAGTCTGGAAACTGCATAATCTCTTAGGGACTGGATGTCTGGAAAGGATTTTAATTCTCCATACTGATGAAAGTGAGCTTGGCTGGGTAGGAAATTCTTGGTTGAAATTGTTTATCTTTGAAGACATTGAATATTAGACTCCGGTCCCTACTAGTTTGTAGTGTGTCTGCTGATAGGTCTGCTGCTATTCTGATTGGTTTCCCCCTGTAGGTAGTCTGATCTTTCTCTTTTGCTTCCTTTAGTATTTTTTCTTTTGTACCTAATTTGTGCAGATGAATTACTATGTGGCTAAGGTTTAGTCTTCTCATATGATGTCTTGCAGGGGTTCCCTGTATCTCTTGTGTTTGAAGGGTCACATGTCTGGTGAGATGGGAAAAGTTTTCTTGTATTACCTCCTGGAATACTTGCTCCAAGGTATTCTCCCTTTCCCTTTTTTCTTCTGGGATACCAGTTAAGTGTAGACTTGGTCTCTTGATATAATTGTGCATCTCTTAGAGGCTTTATTCTTTCTTTCTGAGTTATCTTTCTATGTTTTTTGCAGATTGAGTTAATTCCATGTTTTGGTCTTTAAGTTCTGAGATTCTTTCTTCTGTTTGATTAATTATGCTTCTCACACTTGTCATTTTATTATTTATTTTCTGGATGAAATTTTGTATGACCAAAATCTCTGTTACAAGTTCTTTCATTGTTGCATCTTGTCTTTCTTGAGTCTTATTCACTCTTTCTATCCATTCCCTAATCCCTGTTGTATTCTGGGACCAATTGGTTTTGACTTTCAGTGTTTGGACTCTGAAGTCTGATTTCCCGGGCATTTTTTCTTTGTTACATTGGGTGCTCATCATTGATATATTTTTTTTTTCTCATTTGTGAGTGCTCTTTCTTTTCTCCTTAGTTCTGTTATTCAGTGGCAGTGGGAGAGACTTTCACTTCTGATGTTTGCTCAGCCCTCTATTCTTTCCTGATCAGGGCTCTGAATTGTTTTTTTCTGAAACAGGGCTGTGGGTGGGAAGTTTTGCTCTCTCTTGTAGTTCTGAGAGTTGAATAAGATGGAAGATGAGGAGCTAGGATTCAGAAACTACTTGCAAATCACAATGATTATGATACGGGTTCCCTGAGACCCACTCTCCACCACCTCTATATAATGATGCAACAGGTACATGTTACACTCTGAGTCCAAGATATAGTAACAGCAATGAGAAGAACAGAGAAAGGTAGAATGAAATAAGTTAGGCAAAAATAACAAATAAAAGTAAAAAAAAAACCCAGAAACACAAAAGCAGAAACCAAGAAAATAAACACACACACACACACACAACTAAAACCAAACTGAAAAAAAAGCAAAGCAAACAAAAAGGAAAAAACAGGAAAACCAATCTCACACACACACACACACACACACACACACACACACACATACACACATGCAAAATAGGAAATTCAAATAGGAATTCAAATAGAAAAAAAGGAATTCAAATTGAATTCTCACACATACATTCATATACACATTAAAGTAAAAAAAGGAAGAGAACAAAACAAGCAAAAATAACTGAAAGATGAACACTCAATCATTCCTGTATACACATAAAGAGAAAACAAAAAATGAAAGAAGAAAAAAAGAAAAGAAAAAGAAAGAAAACAAAAGGGCAGGGCTATCCAGATTGATCCCCCATATACACATTCGTGCACAAAGAAAAAAAGAAAGAAAGAAACAGGCCGGGTTCGGTGGCTCAGTCTGTAATCCCATCACTTTGGGAGACCGAAGTGAGTGTATTGCCTGAGCCAGCAGGTTCAAGACCGGCCTGGGTAACTTGGTGAGACCTCATCTCTACAACAAATCAAAAATACCAGGCGTGGTAGCCTGCGCCTGTAGTTCTGGCTACTTGGAAGGCTGAGGCGGAAGGATCGCTGGAGCCTAGCATTCCAGCCTGGGCGACAGAGTGAGAGATTCCAACTCAAAACACACACACACACACACACACACACACACAAGCAAGCCAAAAAACTAAAAATAACCTGATCTCTTGTGGCAGGTCCTGTAATTGTTCCTCTCAGCTGCTCACAGGTAAGCCCCCCTGCTGTCTCCTGTGGCCCCATTCACAATCTCCTCAGTGTCCCACCCCAGGAAAGGAAGAGAAAGCAGAGGTGGTGAATGGGGCTTCAGTCCTCCCCTCCCACTCTCTATGGCCAAGGGCACCCCCTTTGGTGGGGAGGTGTGGGTCTCTTCCCCAAGTGCTGGTGGGGGGTGCTCCGGCCAGGATTATCCTGGAGTAGAGGCCTCCTATTTCAGTTGCTTTCCAGGCTCTGCCTAGGTTTGTCCCTCTCGGTCATACTACAGTCATGTGGGTCTGACATTCAGAGGACTGCAGGGGAGGAGGAGGTTGGGTCAGCCCCAGACTCACCACTGAACTCTTCAATGGTCTTCCTCATCCTTTTCTCATCACACCCTTTATCCCATAGCTGAATCAGGGTAGGAGGTAGGGTGCCTGAGACTCAGAACTCCTCCTGTCTCTCCAGAGATTGTGTTTTTGGGATATTCCTTCTAGGTCATGATCAACCCTTGAGTAGTTAACCCACCATCACAGAGATTGGGTCTCGCTCTTTGGTGAGCAAGCTGGAACCCTTTCCTGCCCAGTTTTCAAGATAGTGGCAGAGTGTCTGTTTCTTCTTCTCCACCTGGGTTCTGCCTCTGGGTTCCCTTGCTGTGCTTCCTCTGCAGCCCTCGTTGCCAGCGTTCAGTCAGGTGCTGCAGTAGTGAGACAGAACCTAAGGCTGACAGTCACTCCTGGCAGCTTCTTCCTTGGAAGGACTTCGCCGATTTTTTTTTTTAAGTTGGAGTCTCACTCTGTGCCCAGGCTGGAGTGCTGTGGCACACTCAGGGCCACCCCAGCAATGACCTGTTGGACTCCAGCGATCTTTCCACCTCAGCCTTCCAAGTAGCTGGAATTAGAGGTGCATGCTTCCATGCCCAGCTAGTTTTTTATTTATTGTAGAGACGAGATCTCACCTAAGTTGCCTGGGCTGGTCTTGAACCCACGGGCTCAGGCAATCCACTCACCTTGGCCTCCCAAAGTGCTAGGTTACAGACTGAGCCACCGAGCCCAGCCTGCTGATTTTTAAAAAATGGTGCTCAACCCCTCACCCCAGGTAGTGCTAGAGTCTGAGCAGAGTAACTGTGGTGCCAATTACATCAGCAGGAGAGTCCTGGCCACTTGCTCCTGAGTCCCCACTCAGTCACTCAAACGCCCACTCACTCAATGATTCGCATGCAAAATTTTTCCTACGCAAAATTTTTCACACACACACTCATTCACACTGGGTCTTGCATAGTTCAACTGGCTCTACCACCATCTTCCCAGAGGTCTCTGACTTCAGTCCAAACTCTGTATTTCTTTGTGAAAAATAATTATTGAGTGAAAGCTAACCCCAATGAAGTCTGAAGAAGGGCTAATATGACAGAAAAAACAAAAGACTTCTCACAGAAATGTAATTCAGAAATAAGTTGAGAACCTGTATAAATACACTTATATTTTTAAATTTTAGTGTTTTTAAATGTATCAACTACATCCCTTCAAAACTATAAAATCTAATCATATGAATTTATATAGTTCAATTTTTCTTATTCTTTGTGGCTTTGTCTCTGTTAATCTACCTTAATGTTTAATACATGATACTAATGAAAAGATGTGAATTATTTAAGGATAGAAGATAATTTTGAGCAATTAGGAGTCAACATGGAAAGAAAAACAGCAACCTCTATTCCCATTCATTTTTCTTGCCCTTTAATTCTCCATTTGTGCAAAAAGAAGCATAGCTGGGCCCTTTTAGCTATAAATCTTGCAACTTGGTACTTCCTTGAACAAGAATGTGAAATGTGCATTAGTATCTTTTCCTAGGGATATCAGAGATTTAAAAGAGGGCCATGAATGAAATATACATACTACTATACACACACATTTATTTTGTAAACGATATCCATTTCTTTATACACATCAATTTAGTTCAATCACCTATTAAAAGAACTACTCAACAATATAGCATCTCTGTTCCTCTATTTGGATAAGTCATTTTACCTGCTTAGACTTCAGTTTGATAATCTATAAAATGGAGGTAATAATAGTAACTGCTTTATAGTGTTTTTTTAATACTAAGTCAATATATATATATATATATATATATGGGGTTTTTTTAATTTTAAATTTGTGGGGTACGATTCAGGGTTAGGAATACAAACATTCATTGTCCAGGTACCCTTGTTGATGAGGTGTGCCCCCTCCCCAGGCAGATTTCAACTACTGTCAATCCCAACTCCCCACCCGCTCTCCCCCGCGCAGTTTCCTGCTACTGTCAATTCTTTTCTTATAGTATTGCAGTAGTTGCTCAAGGTCCACTTATGAGTGAGAACATGTGATACTCAGATTTTTGTTTCTATGAAAGATCACTCAGTATTACAAACTCTAATTTCATCCAGGTTGTAACGAAGTTCATGATTTTGTTCTTCTTTATGACTGTGTAATAGTCCATTGTGTATATGTGCCACATTTTTTTAAATCCAGTTCTGTTTTGATGGGCAGCACGGTTGGTTACATGTTCTTGCTATTGTGAACAATGCTGTGATAAACATGCGTGTGCAGATATCTTTTTTATAGAGTGATTTGAGTTCTTCTGGGTATATTTCCAATGGGGGAATGCAGGGTCTATTTTTAGAGCTTTCAGGAATCGCCACACTGATTTCCACAGAGGCTGCATTCGTTTACACTCCCACCAACAGTGTAGAAATGTTCCCTTTTCGTCACATCCTCTCCAGCATCTGTTATTTTTTGAGTTATTGATGATGGCCATTCTGATTGGAGTTAGGTGGTATCTCAGTGTATTTCTAATTTGCATCTCATGACTAGTGAGGCTGAACATTTTTTCATGTATCCATTTGCTGCTCGTATGTCTTCTTTTGAGAGTCTCTCTCTCTCTCTCTCTCTCTATATATATATATATATATATTTTTTTTTTTTTTTTTTTTTTTTTGAGTTGGAGTCTCACTCTGTCGCCCAGACTGGAGTGCAGTGGCCGCTTCTGGCCAGCACAGCCTCGACCTGCTGGGCTCCGGCGATCCTTCCGCCTCAGCCTTCCGAGTAGCCAGAATTACAGACGCGCGCTACCACGCCCGGCTGATTTTTTGATTTATTGTAGAGATGAGGTCTCGCTGCCCAGGCGGGTCTCGAACCCGCGGGATCAGGCAATCTACCCACATCAGCCTCCCAAAGGCGAATATATATTTTAAATGAAGGTGTATTACATGCTGTATAAAGTGCTTAGAACTGTGCCTAGTACTATTTAAGTGTTTCTGATCACTAATATTTGTTTTTTTAGAAAAGATGAAAGTGAGGAGATCCTAGCTATGTATCTAGTTCTCTCTGTAAACATCAGCAAGTTCTTTACTTCCCTGAGTCACAAGTCTCATCTGCAAAATGAGAGCTATGGGCTATAGTGTTTCTAAGGTCTTTCCTAGCCCTAAGTTTTTGAAAGTCAAATAATAGTCTATAGAAACTACTTGACTTGTTAACTTCTGTTATTACCCTCTCAATTGCATCCTTATAAATGTCTTAATGTGATATGTGTGGAATCTTCACTGTTGTGACTGTTTAGTTAAAGTTGACTGCTGAATGAGTCAGCTGCTGAAATCTTTCTGGTTTCATACTACATTTTCTTTGCTATAAATTTCCCCCCAAATAGGAAAAAAATGTGAACTTAAGAAATTCCATCCTGGCTGGGCGAGTTGGCTCAGCCTGTAATCCCAGCCCTTTTGGAGGCTGAGGTGAGTGGATTGCCTGAGCCCACGGGTTTGAAACCAGCCTGGGCAAATTGGCGAGACCTCATTCCTACAAATAAAAAAATTAGCCAGGTGTAGTAGCACGCGCCTGTAGCTCTGGCTACTTGGAAGGCTGAGGCAAAAGGATCACCAGAGCCCAGTGGGTCATCGCTGGAGTGCCGTGAGTGTGCAACTGTACTCCAGCCTGGGTGACAGAGTGAGACTCCAACTCAAAAAAAAAAGAAGTTCCATCCTGTAAGAGATATTATATCATACTTATGTAGCAACAACAAGACCAAGGGTAAAAGCAGTTTCTGCTGATGTTTGCTACATTATGACTAACTCTTAAATTAATCAATTTACCTTAACTTTTAAAAAATATTTCCCTATTATATTAAGTTGTGGAATTAACACAAAGCACAAAATTTACCTTCTAAACTATTTTAAAGTGGTTAAGTGGCATTAAATACGTGTATAAAGTTCAGTGATATTAAATACACTCATATGTTTATGCAACCATTACCACCATCCATCTCCAGACTCACTTCATGTTGGAAAAATCAACTCCATTCCCCTCTCCCCTAGTCCCTGGGAACCACCATTCTACTTTTTGTCTCTATGAATCTGATTACTCTAGGTATCTCATATATGCAGCATCATATAGTATTTTTCCTTTTGTGCCTTGCTTACTTTACTTAGCATAATGTCCTCCAGGTTTATCCATGTTATTGTATATGACAGAATCTCATTCCTTTTTAAAACTCATTAATTTTTTATTGTACATATATACCAAATTTTATTTATCCATTCATGTGTCAATGTATACATGAACTGCTTTTACTTTTTAGCTATTGTGAATAATGCTCCTATAAACATAAGTATACAGATATCTCTTCCAAACCCTGTTTTCAATTTTATTATGTATACCAAAATTGAAATTGTTGGATTATAACATAATTCTATTTTTAATTTTTTGAGTAACTATTCCTATTTTCCATAGCCTATACATTTTTTACATTTCCACCAACACTGCACAAGCATTCCAATTTCTCTCATCCTAACCAACACTTTCTGTTTTGTTTTTTGCTAGTAGACATCCCAAGGGATATGAGATGGTATCTCATTGTGGTTTTCGTTTCCATTTCCCTAATGATTAATGATACTGAGCATCTTTTCATGTGCTTATGGACGATTTGCATAACTTCTTTGACAAAATGTCTGTTCAAGTCATTTGCCCATTTTTGCATTGAGTTGTTTTGCTGCTGTTGAGTTTTAGGAGTTATCTATATATTGTGGATAGTAATCCCTTATCACAGGGGTTCCACACCCTCAGTGGTGGACCAGTACCATCAGTGGCCTGTGAGGAATCAGATCACACACAGAAGGTGAGCAGCCAGTAGCAGAGCTCCCTTGCTGTTAGATCAGTAGCAATATTAGATTCTCATAGGAGTGCAAACCCTATTGTGAACTGCACATGCAAGGGATCTAACTTGCATGCTCCTTTGTTTTCCACAAAACTGTTCTTTCGTGCCAAAAGTGTTGGGGACCACTATTTTATCAGATGTGATTTGCAAATATTTTTCTCATCCTAGGGATCACTTTTTTACACTTTTGTTACTGTATTTTAATATAGACTTTTAAAAAATTATAAATAAAATCCAGTTTGTCTCTTTTTTCTTTTGTTGCCTGTACCTTTGGTGTCATAATCAAAAAATTGTTGCCAAATTCAATGTTTTGGGGCATTTGCCCTCTGTTTTCTTGTAAAAATCTTATAGCTTTAGGTCTTACATTTAGGTCTTTATCTATTTTCAGTTAATTTTTGTATATGGTGTTAGGCAGGAGTTCAACTTCATTCTTTTGCATGTGAATATCCAGTTTTCTGAGCACTATTTGTTGAAAAGACTGCACTTTTCCAATTGAATATTCTTGACACTCTTGTCAAATATCATTTCACCCTATACATGAGACTTTATTTTGGGGTTCTCTATCCTATTCCGCTAGTTTCTATATGTCTTTATGCCAGTACCACAATGTTTTGAATAGTAAATTTCAAAATCAGGAATTATGAGTCCTACAGCTTTTATTTTTTCCGTGATTATTTTGACTGTTCCTTGTTTTGGATTGGTCTCTTGAGATTGCAAATAAGTTTTTGGATAGGTTCTCTACTTCTGTAAAAAAAAAAAATTTGAAAAAAGTCAATGAAATTTTGATAGAAATTCCATTGAATCTGTAGATTACATTGGATAGTATTGATATTTTTAACAATATTGTCTTCAATTTATGAGCACAAGATGTGTTCCCATTTATTTATGTCTTTAATTACTTTCAGCTGTGTTTTGTAGCTTTCAGTGTACACAAATTTTACCTCCTTGGTTAAGTTAATTCATATGTATTTTACTCATTTTAATGCTATTGTAAATAAAGTTGTTTTTGTAATTTCCTTTTTAGATTGTTCATTGTTAATATATAGAACTACAACTGAGTTTTGTATGTTGACTTTGTATTATGCTGCTTTGCTGAATTAGTTTGTTAGTAATAATAGCTTTTTGTGGAATATTTAGGGTTTTTGACATAGACAAATAATCTGAAAAAGAGATAATTTGACTTCTTTCTTTCCAATCTGTAAGCCTTTTATTTCTTTCTCTTGCCTACTTGCTCTGGGTAGAATGTTCAGGATTATGTTAAAAATAACTGGCAAAAGCAGACATCCTTGCTTGGTCTTGACCTTACAGGGAAAGCTTTCAGGTTTTCACCACCAAGTATGGTATTTGCTGTAGATTTTTTATATATGATCTTTATTATGTTGAAGTAGTTTTCTTCTATTCTTATTTTGTTAAGTGTTTTTATCATGAAAGGATATTACACTTTGTCCAATGACTTTTTAAATTAATTTAGGCTATGTCTTTTATAACTTCATTTTGTTAATGTGGTGTATTACATTGATTAATTTTTGTATGTTGACATTTGAGAAATAAATCCCACTTGGTCATGGTGTATAATCTTTTTAATATGCTGCTGAACTTGGTTTGTTAGTATTATGTTGAGAATTTTTGCATCCATATGTTGAGAATTTTTGCATCCATATTCAAAAAAGAATATGGTCTGTATTTCTTTCCTTATAATGCCTTTGCTTCAGTGTCAGGATTGCACTGCCTTTAGAATGAATTCAAAAGTCTTCCTTATTCTTCAAGTTTTTGAAAAAATTTGAAAAAAGCAGTGTTCATTCATTAAATGTTTTGCAGAATTCACAAGTGATGCCATCATGTACAGGGCTCACCTTTGTTGGGAGTTTTTTTTGTTCGTTCATTGGTTGTTTTTGTTTTTACTAATTCATCTTATTAGTTACAGGTCTATTTCTATCTTCTATTGCTTTAAGATTTTGTCTTAATAGATTTTTGTGTTTCTAGAAATTTGTTCATTTTATCTAGGTAATCCTATTTATTGGTGTAAAACTGATTATAGTGCTTGTATAATATTTTTTCATTTCTGTAGAAACAGTAGCAATGGTCCCACTTTTTTTCCTGATGTCAGCAATTTGAGTCTTCTCTCTTTTATATTTATTCCATCTTGTTAGTGGTTTGTTCATTTTCTTAAACTTTTCAAAGAAACAATTTTGATGTTATAGGCTTTCTCTATTGTTTTTCTAGTCTCCATTTCATTGATCTCTCAATAATATTTTATTATATTCTTCTTTCTGATAGACTTTGGTTTAGCTAGTTCTTCTGTTTTTAGTTCCTCGGGTTGTAAAGTTAGGTTGTTATTTGAGATCCATCTTATTTTTTAATGTAAGTATTTTTAGAAATAATTTTGCCCTTAGCATTGCTTTTGTTGTGTTCCATAAGTTTTAGCATGGTGTATTTTTATTTCTGTTTATCTCTAAGTATTTTATAATTTCCCATGTGAATTTTTTATTCAGTAGTAGTCTAAATGAGCACTGTTTAATTTTTACATTTTTTTCTGTATTACTTCTGTTACTGATTTTTAAAATTTATTCCATTGTTACAAAAAAGTACTTTGTACAATATGTATCTTTTAAAATATAGTGAGACTTAATGTGTGGCCTAATATATAACCTGTCTTGAAAAATTACGGTTGTACACTTAGGATGACTCTGTGTGCTGTTTTGGTCCCAGTATTTTGTATATGTCTGTTAGATCTAATTGGGTTAAGTCCTCTGTTTCCTTCCTTGTCTTTTGTCTAGTTGCTATATACATTATTGGGAGTTGGGTATTAAAGTCTCCAATTATTATTGTAGAATTGTTTCTCTATTAATTCTATTAATTCTGTAAATTTTTACTTTATGTATTTTGAGGATCTGTTAAGTAGTGTAAATATTTATAATTATTATATCTTCTTTAATAATTGAGTCACTGAATATGATATATTTTCCTTTGTCTCTTGCATTTTTTAAATTTAAAGTCTATTTTGTCTGCCATTCATATAGCCATCCTTGTTGTCCTTTGATTACTATTTGCATAAGATATATTTGTTAATTCTTTTATTTTCAGTCTATTTGCATCTTTAGCTCTAAAGTGAGTTTTCTTATAGTCAGCATATTGTTGGATCATGTTCTTTAAGTTCATTTTACCAATCTGTCTTTTTATTAAAGGATTTCATCTATTTGCGGTTAAAACAATTACTGATAAGAGGGAATTTTGATTCTTATGCCATTTTTCTTTATGCTTTATAGCTTTCTTGACACTAATTTTGTGAATTAAGTTCTTTAGTTGTGTTTATTTTTGTAGTTAAATGTATACATCATTTTTTCATTTCATTTGCTATATATTCTATATCTATTTTCTTTGTGATTACATTTAATTTCATACAGCTATAACACTCTAATTTGAATTTATACCAGCTTAACTTCAGTAACATGCAAAACCTCTCTTCTTTAAGAATCCCATTCTCACCTCCTTTGGTTGCTGTTGTCACAAAATTACATCTTTATATATTGTGAACTCAAAACAGTTATGCATTGTGTATCCGAAAACATAAATTAATAATTTAATGCCTTATTTTCTTAAGTTATATAGAAAACAAAATGTTGAGATACAAACTAAAGTTACAATGATATTAACTTTTAGGCTAATACTTGTTTTTATAAGACGTGTTAGGCTTAAATTACATGGAAAATAAAAGATGGAGTTACAAATAATTGTTACAATAATACTAGTTTTTATAATTACCCATGTATTTTTCTTTACTGATACCTTTATTTCTCTTTGCTGCTTTAAGTTCTTGTCTAGTTACGTTTTATTTTACTCTACGAGACTCCCCTGAATATTTTTTTATAGGGCAGTTTTAGTGATAACAAACTCCCTTAGCTTTTGTTTTTCTGGAAATGTCTTAATTTCTCCTCACTTTTGAAGGAGAGTTTTGCTGGATATAGGATTCTTGGTGGATAGCTTTATTTCCTCTAGCACTTTGTTTTATTTTATTTTATTTTTTTGAGTTGGACTCTCACTCTGTCACCCAGACTAGAGTGCAGTGACATGCTCCCGGCCACCACAGCCTCGACCTGCTGGGCTCCAGCGATCCTTCTGCCTCAACCTTCCAAGTAGCCGAAACTACAGGCATGCGTTATCATACCCAGCTAATTTTTGATTTATTGTAGAGATGAAATCTTGCCAAGTTGCCTGGGTGGGTCTTGAACCTGCGGGTTCAGGCAATCCACTTGCCTTGGCCTCCCAAAATGCTGGAATTACAGACTGAGCCACTGAGCCCAGACTCCTCTAGCACTTTAAGTACATAAGTTCAGTGCCTTCTAACCTCCAAAGTTACTAATGAGAAATCTGATGATGATGTTATTTGGGATCCCTTGTATGTGTAAGTAACTTCTCTCTTGCTTGTTTCATGACTTTCTCTTTGAGAAAGTTTGGTTATAATATGCTTCAGTGTGAGTCTTTTTGTGTTCACCTTACTTGGAATTTGCTGAGCTTCTTCAATGCTTATATTCATGTCTTTTATCAAATTTGAAAGGTTTTTTAACCATTATTTCTTTAAATATTTTAACTGATTCTTTCTTTCTCTTATTCTTATTCTGGGACTTCCATAATATATATACTGGTCTTCTTGATGGTGTCTTACAGGTGTCTTAGAATCTAGTCACTTTTCTTCAGTCTTTTGTTTTCTTTCCATTCCTCAGACTTAATGATTTCCTCTACACTGTCTTCAAGTTCACTGATTCTTTCTTTTGTCTGCTCAGTTTTGACCTTGGCTTCATGTAGTTACTGTTTTTATTATTGTACTTTTTTATTATTGTACTTTTCAGCTCCAGCATTTCTTTCTCTGTTTTTTAGGTTTTATCTTTCTTTGTTAATATTTCTATTGTCTTAACTTTTTCCATATCTTTCATTCTTTGAGCATCTTTAAGACAGTTGTTTTAAAGTTGATGTCTAGTAGGTTTGCCATAAGATCTTTTTCAGTAATGATTTCTATTGATTTAGGGTTTTTCTCCCCATTGAATGGGCCATGCTTTGTGATTTCTTTTTATATCTTGTCATTTTTTATTGAAAACTTGATATTTTAATTTAATCATTTGGTAACTCTGAAAATCAGTTTCTTACTCTTCCTAAGGTTTGTTGTTTCTGTTGTTTGTTTGTTTCAATTGCTGCAGCCTGTCTCTGTACCAATAATCAACCTAAGTGTAAACTTAGGGTCTTATTAGGTATTTTCTGAGCCTGTATGTTTTCTTGAGAATACCTGGTAACTTCCTACCTTCTCCCATATATGCAGTTGTTTTTTAATGTTCTGGTTTGTATTTATTTATTTTTAATTTTTGGGGGGGGGCGTTGGAGTCTCACTTCATCGTGGCACACTCACAGTCACTCCAGCATTGACTTCCTGGGATCCAGCAATCCTTCTGCCTCAGCCTTCCAAGTAGCTGGAATTACAGGTACTCACAACCATGCCCAGGCTAATTTGTTTTCATCTATTGTAGAGATGAAGTCTCACCAAGTTGTACCAGCTGATCTCAAATCCGCAGGCTTAGGCAATCCACTCACCTTGGCCTCCCAAAGTGTTTAGCCACCGAGTCCAGCCTATTCTGGTTTCTAATGTCTGACTCCAAAAGTTGAAAAAGAGAAAAATGAATGAAGAAAGGTATGAGCCCTTGAAATCTCCTGAAAGTCACATAAGTTAGCAGGGAGGAGTTGAAACAATAAAGGAAGATGCAAAACAATAATTGTTTATATCTTGTCTGTACCTCTGTGATCAACCATCAGAGCACAGATCCTTAGTATTTGGAGGATAAGGTTCTTTTATGCCCAACTTGGCACCTACAAACTCTATGCAGGCTACTACGGGAACACAAAACAGCTGCCTGCTGTGGATCTGGGGTGGGAGATGGGTAGCTGTTACTGTGCTGAGAGATGAAATTGACTAAGATTAACTGCAATTTACCATCCAAGTCTTTCTCTGGAAACTGCAAGTCTTTAATGGACTCCAGATTTCCAAAACAGTCATATCAGACAGATTCTGTCAATGAAGCTGTCGTCTAGGTGGAGAGACAGTTTTCTGAGGCTTCCTTTTCTGCCATCTTCTTTACCTTAACTTTTAAAGAAACAGACTTATGAGATGTAATTTATAATATTCAAAATTAGATGTGCTTTTCTAAGGCCAACATTCTAATAAATAACATTATCTGCTGCATGTAATAAATTCAGCATAACACCTGATTTGGCATTTACATGGTTGCACTGTATCAAAGTGAATCTGTTTTAAGGAAAAAAAGAAAGAAAATATATAATTTAATAACAGTTTCAGTTAAAAGATGAGCATTTATACAAAGTTTTTTTAATTATAGAGATAAGCAAAAGTACCTTTTTCTTCCAATATTGCTTTCATCTAGTACTGTGGCCATGACAAAAAGATGGCTGCAGAAATTAACTTGGAGTGTAATACTACCTGAAAAAAATTATTAGTTCATTATCAACTTTTAAATGTGGTTCCTTTTAATGCTAATATACTAAAACCTATAACTGTAGGCACTTTCTCACAAATGCACCACGTTTTTGAAAAATCAGTTTCAAAATAAGACACAGATGGCCTTTGTTCCATAAATCTCTGGTTTTTTTCTCCTTCACTGACCACATAGTCAATAAGCATGAATCACAAAACTGAGTGTTAACATTTCCTTCAATTAGCCTGGAGCAATCATAAATCAATGATTCATGGCAAACTTCACAGATACAATGCTGTGGAGAGCAGATAGACATCTGTTTTATAGGAGAATGTTGCTAATGGTGATCTCTTACCCATTAATGCATAATTTGTACTCTTTTTTTAAGGATCGAAAGCTTATTAGGTTAATCTCATTTATGTTACTGAAGTGCAGGCTGCTTTAATACGATGAATACATAACTTTCAGGATTTACTCAGGTCAGATATAAGTATTGCAATAAGTGTTCTGCCTCAGCTTTCTAATAGAGCAAGCAGTAGACAGTCAACTAGACACAACCCTTTAGCACATCTTGACTAAAATGCAAACAGTTTTTTTTTCTTTTTAGTAAATGGTATAAAATTATTATTTGACACGACATATTTGCTTTATTCAGAACATACTTCAATAAGTATTAGAAAGTCAAAGAACAACAGATGTTAATGCAGAGAAAAAGAAAGGCTCATTCACTGTTGGTGGAGGGATTATAAACTAGTTCAGCCTCTATTGAAAACAATCTGGGAGTCCAGAAGATGGCGGCCAAACCAGTTGGACTATGTGACTCCCTGTGAGTGGGTGAGTGTATGGAAAATTTTGTGTACATGCTGGTAACCAAGTGGGCATGTGAGTGGCTGACTGAGTGAGGGCTAGGGAACTGGCAGCCAGGGCTCTCCTGGTGCAGCAGCTGGTGCCACAGTTGCTGGGGTTGGACCCTAGTGATTCCAGGACGCAGAAGCCAAGCACCATTTTCTTCTTGTTGTTCTTTTTCTTTTTTTCTTTTTTAAATCAACAAACCCTGACTGATAAGAATATGCTGTGAGAGACTGTCTAAGTGGGGGTTCATGAGCAAGTGGCCAGGACCCTGGTGCAACAGCTGGTGCTGCAGCTTCTCTGCTTCCTCTCAGCTCTTCCCAGGTTGCAGAAG
The DNA here is from genome assembly GCF_000164805.1 of Carlito syrichta. Classification (NCBI taxonomy): domain Eukaryota; kingdom Metazoa; phylum Chordata; class Mammalia; order Primates; family Tarsiidae; genus Carlito; species Carlito syrichta. The sequence goes on from NW_007253806.1 coordinate 454,096, forward strand.
CCAAGCACCATTATTTTTTTTTAACAGACAAAAGCAGCAGGGAGAAAATATCACCCCAGGCTCTCCCTCACTGGTGTAGCAGGAAAGAGACTGCCAGCTCCTGGCTTTGCCTCACCACTTCAGTGCCTGGCAGGGCACCAGCAGTAGGGGTTGTGATGAGAGCCCAGAGGCAAAGTCCCACGGAAGAGGGCAAAAGAGGAGGGGCAGGAAAGTGCTCCTCCTTGCTCACCACAGAGCAACAGACCAGATCTCTGTGACTAGAGGATTGAGTACTAAGGGATTGATCATGACCCAGAGGGAATATCCTGAAAGCACAAACTTCAGAGGGACCGGCGGAGTGCTGAGTTCCAGGCACCCCACCCCCGGACCTGATCCAGCCAGGGAACAAAGGGTGTGGACTGAAAAGGATGAGGAAGAACTCCAAAGAGATCAGTGGTGAGTCTGGGGCTGACCCAAACCCCCTCCTGCCAGCAATCCTCTGAACCTCTGACCCACACAGCTGGGCCATGACTGACAGGGACAAACTCAGGCAGAGCCTGGATGTCAGTCGCAATAGGAGAACTCCATTCCAGGATAGACCTAGCTGGGGCATTTCCCCCCACCCCAGTACATACCTGGGGAAGAGACAATCCCATACCTCCCCATCAGGGGAGATCTCCCTGACTATACGAAAGTGGGAGGGGAGGACTACATCCCCACCCACTTCCATTGCCCCTCTAGCTTCCCTGCTTCTGACACTGAGTAGAGAGTGAAAGAGGGGTCTGCAGGAGAGACCTGATTAGAGGAAATTACAGAGTCTGCCACAAGGGGGCAGGTTTTTTTTTTTAATTTTTCAATTTAAAAAATATTTTTTTGACTATTTGCTTGTTAGTTCATCTATTTTTTAAATATTTTTCCTTAGTGAGGGTTTGATCTGCCCCCTCAATATTTTTTTCTTTTCTTTTTATGTTTCTTCTTTTATTTATCGTTTTCTGTTTATGTGTGTATGTGAATGATTGAGTGTTCATCTTTCAATTTTGTTAGTGTTGTTGGTTTGTTTTTGCTCTTTTGTTCTTCTGGGTTTTTTATTTTCACTTCTTATAGTTTAAGGTGTGTGTCAATACATGTGTGAGGGTTTGACCAGAATTCCATTATCCGACCCCCACTCCCACGCCCCCACCAGGTCTTTCTGTTTATCTTCTCTATTTACTTTATGCTAGGCATGTGTGTGTGTTTAGTTTTCTTGGGTTTTTTTGTTGCTGTTGTTAGCTTTGTTTCACTTTGTTGTTATTCCAGTTTGTTTTGGGGTGTGTATATAGTCTGTGTGTATGTGTGTTCATTTGTTTTTTGCATTGGTTTCTTCTTTGCGTCGTCATATAGAGTGGTGGTGGGGAGCGGGTCTCAGGGAACATATACCATAATAAGTGCACATTGTAATTTGCAAGTAGTTTCTGAATCCTAGTGCCCCATCTCCTACTTTATTTGAATTTCAAGAACTACAAGAGACAGCAAAGCTTTCCATCTACTGTCTTATATCAAGATAGAACAGATCCAGAGCCTGGATCAAGGAAGAATAGAGGACTGAGCAAGCATCAGAAGGGAAAGCCTCTTCCACTGACACTGAAACAAACTAAAGAGAACAACAAGAGATCTGTCACAAATGAGGAAAAACCAAAAACAAAACCATGAAAACAGTTCTCAAAGGGGAATATATTTCTCTACAAGCACACATCAAAAAAATGGAAAGATCACAAGTGGAGAGCCTAACAAATCACCTAAGGGAGCTGGAAAGAGAAGACCACTAAAATCCCAATTTCAACAGAAGAATCCAAATCACCAAAATAAGAGTACAAATATGTGACACAGAAGGCAAAAATAACATAGAAAACATCAACAAAACAAAAAGCTGTTTCTTTGAAAAAATTAACAAGACCGATGCACCCCCCCCAGCCAGAATGACCAAAAAAAGAGAGAAAAAGCCCAAATAAACACAATCAGAAATACGAAAGATCAAGTCACAACTGACCCTGAAGAAATACAAAAGATTATCAGAGATTACTATGTACACCTATATGGAAACAAACTTGATAACCTAAATGAAATGGAGGACTTTCTGACACCACAAAACTTCCCCAGGTTGAAACAAGAAGACACTGAGACACTAAATAGACCAACAACAACCCAGAAAATTGACTCTGTCATACGAAAAATACCTACAAAAAAAAAAAGCCCTGTCCCAGATGGCTTTCCAACAGAATTTTACAAAACATACAAGGAGGAGCTGATACCAATCCTTTTGAAAATATTCCAGGCAATTGAGAAAGATGGAATTCTCCCCAAATCATATTATGAAGCTAACATCACACTGATACCCAAACCTGGTAAAGATCCTACAAAAAAAGAGAACTACAGGCCAATATCCCTTATGAACATAGATGCAAAAATTATCAGCAAGATTCTAGCAAATTGGATCCAAAAACATATCTCAAAAATCATCCACCATGACCAAGTAGGCTTCATCCCCAGGATGCAGGACTAGTTCAGCATTCACAAGATCCTAAATGTAATTAAATACATCAATAGACGTAAAACAAGAACCACATGATTATATCATTAGATGCAGAAAAAGTTTTTGATAAAATCCAGCATCCCTTCTTTATAAAAACCCTCAAACACCTAGTTATAGAAGGAACATACCTCAAAAAGGTAAGTGTCATCTATGATAAACCTACAGCTAACATATCGCTAAATGGATAGAAACTGAAAACAGTTCCTCTAAAAACTGGAACAAAACAAGGCTGTCCACTCTTACCACTCTTGTTCAACATTGTGTTGGAAGTTCTAGCTCGGGCAATTAGACAAGAGAAGGAAATCTGGAGTATCCAAATAGGAAAAGAGGAAGTCAAATTATCCCTCTTTTTTGATGATATGATTCTATACCTTGAAAATCCAAAAGAATTTGTCAAAACCCTGCTGGCACTGATAAAGGACTTTGGGAAAATTTCAGGATACAAAATAAATGTGCAAAAGACAGTTGCATTCCCATACACCAACAACAAGCAGGCAGAGACCCAAATTAAAAGTACAATCTTATTCACAATAACCACCAAAAAAATGAGATTCCTTGTCATCTTCCTAACTAGAGAAGTGAAACACCTTTACAGTGAGAACTACAAAACGCTGCTCAAAGAAATCCAAGAAGACACAAACAAATGGAAAAATATTCCCAGCTCATAGATAGGAAGAATCAACATTGCTAAAATGTCTATCCTTCCAAAGGCAATCTACAGATTCAGCGCAATACCCATTAAGTTACCAACATCATTCTTCTCAGAACTAGAAACGGCAATACAGAAATTCATATGGAAACATAAATGACCACAGATAGCCAAAACAATCCTTAGCAGAAGAAACAAAGCAGAAGGTATTACACTTCCAGACTTCAAACTTTACTATAAGGCTAGGTAATCAAAACAGCCTGATATTGGTACAAGAATAGGCACATAGGCCAATGGAACAGGATAGAGATTCTGGAAGCAAAGCCTCAATTTCTCAACCAACTCATCTTTGACAAAGCCTCCAACAACGACCACTGGGAAGAGGAGAAGCTATTCAGTTGATGGTGCTGGGAAAACTGGCTGATCACATGCGGAAGATTGAAGCAGGACCCCTACCTATCACCATACACAAAAATTGACTCTAAATGGATCAAAGACATAAATGTAAAACCTCAAACTATAAGAATCTTAGAAAATGCAGGAGACACCCATATGGAAATTGGAACTGGCAACCAATTCCTGATCAGAACCCTAAATGCCCATACCTTAAGAAATAAGGTAGATGAGTGGGACCTCATCAAACTAACAAGCTTCTGCAAAGCAAAAGAGAACATCAAGAGAACAGGGAGACAACCCACAGAATGGGAAAAAATATTTGCCAACCGTATATCTGACAAAGGTCTAACATCTAGGATCTATAAGGAACTCAAACGAGCTGAAAGAAAAAAAACAACATAGCCCCATTAAAAAGTGGGCAAAAGACATGAATAGACATGTCTCAAAAGAAGATATGCAGGCAGCCAACAGACATATGAAAAAGTATTCAGCCTCACTCATTATCAGAGAAATGCAAATCCAAATCACATTGAGATATCACCTAATCCCAATAAAAATGGCTATCATTAATAAAACAAACAAAAACAGATGCTGGTGAGGATGCAGAGAAAAAGGAATCCTACACTGCTGGTGAGTATGCAAACTAGTGTAACCTTTTTGAAAGACAGTGTGGTGGTTTCTGAAAGAACTAGAAATTGATCTTCCATATGACCCAGCAATTCCCCTATTGGGAAACTCAAATCATTCTGCAAAAAAGATATCTGCACATGTTGCAGTTCTATTCACAATAGCAAAAACATGAAACCAACCCTGCTGCCCATTGAAGTTGAACTGGATAAAAAAATGTGGTACATATACACAATGGAATATTATGCAGCCATAAAGAAGGATAAACATATGAACTTTGCAACAACTTGGATGGATTTAGAGTCTATCATACTCAGTGATCTATCACAGAAACAAAGAACAGAGTACCATATGTTCTCACTCACAGACCTTGAACAATTATAATACTATAAGAAAGTGACTGGCAGTAGTGGGAAAACGTCAGGGGAGGGGAGGTGGGATTGGTAGTTGGGAAATTCTAGGGGAGGGAGGAGCATACCTCATCAACATGGGTACCTGCATAATCAACGTTTGTATACTTAACCCTGAATTGTACTCCACATCTTTATAATAAAAAGAAGAAGAAGAAATAAAACAGTCTGGAGGTTTCTTAATTAACTAAAAATTGAATTACCATCTGATCCAGAAATCCCACTACTAGAGAGCTACCCAAAGGAAAAGAAACAATATATTAAAAAGATACCTGTATTTATATGTTCATTGCAACACTATTCACAATAGCAAAATCATGGAGCCAACCTAACTGCTCATCAACAAATGACTGGATAAAGAAAATGTGGCGTTTATACACCATGGAATGCTATGCGATTATAAAAAAGAATGAAATCGTGTTTTTTGCAGCAACATGGATGGGGCTGGAGAGTATCATCTTATATGACCTGACTCAGAAACAGAAAACCAAACGTTGCCTGTTGTTACTCATTTCTGGGAGTTAAATGTTCACAAAGATGGAAATAATAGACACTAGGGACACTAATAAGGTGGGAGGCAGGAAGAGGGCTAAGGTTCAGAAATTACCTATGGGTTACAATACCACTATCTAAGGAATGGGCCACCAGAGATCCAATCCCCACCACTACACAATATGTCCACGTAACAGCAAACATGCATGTGTACCCCTCGAATCTAAAATAAAGAATATACTCAATCAGAATTCTGAAGTATAGAAATGATGGCAGAGCTATAGAATATGCAAAATTAAGGGGGGCTATTATTGAAGTTTGTTTGGAAAAAAAATCAGGACAAAAATGTTTTTGAAGTTTGACTTTAGATGGAGGAAGACTAAGGAAGGCAAAGACCCCTATTGCAAGGGAAGACAAGGAGAAATATATGTAATGATTTTTCCATTGAAGTATTGTGGGATATAATTATTGCCTCCTCCTGATGACCTCTGAAGTCCTCAATAGCATTACCCTCAATAAAATGTGTTATTAAATTAAGATGGCTACTCTTTATAGAAACCAGTAAAGAGGCCCAAAACTTGCAACAAGATAGATGGAGAATCAAACAGCAGGAGGTGGGGGAAAAGGATAACAGAAAAACTACCTTATGAACTATGATAATAAGCATGGGTCATGTTCCAAAACCAGGTAGGGTGCATCATAATCTCCGCGTGAGACTACAGTTAGATTCATAAATGAATGCTTCACATTTATTTAAGTGAAACATTACTGACATGATACTTGAGATACATGAAATTTTAGTGTGGAGAGACACAGAGACCTATTATAAATAAGTGTAAGGAAAATTTTGTTGAATAAAGCATCATCTAGTTGAGACATGAAATATGAAAAGGAAATACCCACATGGAGGGGACATGCAGAGTGCCAAACACAAAGGAAATTGTTTATGTGAAGCCTAAGTAGAAGAGAAAGCATTCCCACATTCAAGGAACCAGAATGACTTATGATTTACTAGATTATTGCATATGAAATATAGTATATTGAGAAATAAAACAGAAAAATATACAAAGTCAGACCATTAAAGGTGTTCTAATCAATACTAAGGAGGTGGAACTTGATCCAGAAAAAAAGAAAGTTATCAAAGGATTTTAAATAAGGAATGAATAGTATTAGCAGTACCACACTTAGACCCAGAGAAATGGACCCCTGTTTGTGGCTTCTTTTTGCCATGATTCACTTTACAGGGCAAGGAATCCAAAAGACCAAGGATACCAGCTCACCTGATGCCCATGCCCACCCTCCTACAGAATGCTTAGTGTATATAGTCACCCAGAACTCCATGCCAGATACTCCCTAACTGCTTCCATGGCCTTTGTGTCTTCTTCCCTATGTCTGTTTTCTTAAGGGCAGATTTCATCCGTGATCTCTCCTCAAAGCCTGAGAAAATGCCCCAGAACAGCAGTTTGGGAAAAGATGATTGTGGGCAATGATCAGATATACAGGTTGGAGTGACTATATATAAAGTTCATGACTTCCCTGGCAGTAATAAATAGAGCAAGAGGGTAGAGAAAATCCAGAGAGATAGAACTAAATAGATAGGTAGATAGATAGATAGATAGACAGACAAATAGATGAGGATAGATAGATGATAGACAGACATTGAAAGATAAATGATAGGTGATAGAGAGAGAGAGAGAGAGAGAGAGAGAGAGAGAGAGATAAAGAGGGGTCTATTAGGAGAATTGGCTTATATAATTATGTAGACTGAGAAGTCCCATAACAGGCTTTCTGCAAATCCTATAATGCCAGTAGCAAGGCTTAATCTAAGTGCAAAGCTTCAGCACCAAAGAAGCTGAGGGTGCAATTCTTAGTCCAAAGCCAAAAGGACTGAGAACCTGGAATGGAAGGATGTGGAGAGAACATATGTCTTGGAAAATAAAGGTCAGAGAACCTGGAGTACCGATGTCCAAAGGCAGGAGAAGAAGATTGCTTCATCTCCAGTGAAAGAAAGGAAAATTTTTGACCTTGGCTTTTTTGTTTTTTCTGGACCCCTCAGCATATTAGATGGTGCCCTTCCACACTGAATGTGGATCTTCCCCATCTACAAAACAGACCACTCTCCTCTGTGAACACCCACACAGACATACTCAGAAATAAAGCTTTATCAGCTTTCTAGGTAGTTTTTAATTCAATCTATTTGACCCCTAAAATTAGCCATCCCAGAAGCCATGTACTTTTACTTATACTCTTATCTGAGCTTTGCAAAATTTAGAATTGGGCCAAATGATCACAATTGTGCTTTAGAAAGATTATGCTGGTCATATTGCAGAGAATGGAATGAAGGCAAAAGGGATTAGTAAGAGCATAGTATTAAATAATTTGTTAAAATTTTTCAGGGAAGAGTTGATACGACCTAATTTAGGGTTATGACAATGAGATGGACGTAATTTGATAGAACTTAGTGTTTGATTAATGTGGGGGCAGAGATAAGGAGATAAGTGAAGCTTATATTCAGGATTTTAATTCTTGCAAGTAGGTTGGTGGTGGTAGCTTTTATTTTGATAGATACAAGAAAAGATAAAATAGTTGACCAACAGAAGATGTTGAGTTCAGTTTATAGTTGATAGTATAACGCATTTAGTATAGGAATCAAGATAAAGCTGCCCAATAGAGCACTGGACTTTGTGACATAGAGAACAGAGAACAGATTAAAAAGTAAAACCAACATTTAAGAAATAAGAATTTGAAGAGGACTTGACAACTAAGTGTATTGCCAAGGAAATTAATGAAATAAGCTGAATAAAATGAATCAGCAAAATTAAATACAGCTTGTGCATTAATAGCCAATATCATCTATTAAACTTGAGAGTATAACCCGGAAAGATTCTCAGCATTTTTTAAAAATTTTTAATTGTATGCAATACATGAGTCATATGTAAGTATGCACTTCCTACCAATGATATTCTGTAAGTGGCTGCTTTTAGGAGTCATACAATTTACTTTATTTATTAGTTATTTAGTAATTGAAATTAAAGGTAATTATTTTTACTACTGTATGCTGTTTGTATTTAATTGCACTGAAATTATTTAATTTATATACTCTTCATTGAATACTATAGATCAGTCACCATATTGAGGATATTTTACTTATCATGCCCTTTAATTCTTATTTAAAAAAACTTATAAAACAGTATCTATTATATACCTTTTATGAATGAACAAACTGGAGTTTAGGGAAATGAAGTAGTTTAGTCAATATCACAGAGTCCACAAGTGACAGACATGGCATTTAAACTAGGGTTGATTAGTATCAAACATGGCAACATTATAAATGTATTTAGGTATCAAAAAAGAAAGTACAAATAAAGATATTCTTAGCAGTTGATTTAAGTTTAAGTTTAAGTGATTGCCATCATTTATAATAAATATTTTTAAGATATCTGCATATTGACTTTCTTATCATATATTTACTATTGAAAAAAGTGAATCAACTTTAAATATATTTTTTGCTACATAAGTAACTAAAATATAATCAGTTCTAACTGAAGCATTTAAATATTAATTTATCTAGGCACAATATCCAACCAATTCTTGATACCTGTGCTATTCAAACTATGTGGAAAAAAAATCAATAACTTGAAAGAATTTTTTAAAATGCAATTTGAATATGTAAACACTACTCAATAAGGAATATTTAAAATTCAGTTCAGTAATTAAATAGTATATAACATAAAATTGTAACCAATTTTAAACAAAATTATAGACAGGTAAGTTCTAGGTAAAGTGGTATAAGGTAGAGTAAAATAAAATATATACAATAAAATAGTTTTAATTATTCATTGAGTACTACCATGAAAAGTAATGCAGCTAAGGGCTTGAAATATTTTCACAGTTAATCCACTTAAAATTATATGTACACTATAAATTTGTTTAAAAGGATTTTTTTCCTTTGAGTATAAAAGTAAATTTTAGTTTCATTCTTATTCAAGTCATTATAAATTCCTAATTAGTGAGGCATAGCTAATGAGATGTAGCATTATTCTTTATTGCTATAATAACATGTAAGCATCTCCATATGCTATATTAAAGATGAAATATCCAATTTGAGTTTTAGTCAGTCATGTTGTGAAGTTCTCATATTGTAAAACTAGGAACACTGAAGAAAGTAAGGTGGATGGACAATACAAATAAACACATTCCAGGAGTCAACCATAGAAACATGTAATGGGAAGAGAGGAAAACTTTACTTTCAGAAGATCAATTCAACAGAGATTTTCCATGTACTTAAAATAGTCATTAATCCTTTTTTAGATTGATATCTATGCACATATGTCATAGGACATAGATAAAGAGGGAGAAAGACACTCTAGTGAGGTACACAAAAGATGAATCTATCATTTCATTTCTAAGTATTTATTTTAATGAGCATTTTAAACTTTCTCTGATATGGTATAATTTATACATTATCATCAATAATAAACTTTGTGTTGAATTATAAGCTCCAAATTATAAATACTCTTTTCAAGTACATTAGATCTTCCTTAGATACTGTATTAATTTTTACATGCTCAGAGAGACTCTTAGGGTCTCCTATGTGTGGGTTACTCTTTTAATATATTGAGCTTATTTCTCTACTTTCTGATTTATCATATTGCTACTGACTTACTTTCTTTTATATAGATTTTAAGACTCTGTAAGATGAAGTAAGAAGGAAAAAGAAGTACTAGCCTCAGTATTGGCAAGTTGTCATCAGAAAAAAGGAAAAAGCTACATGCTGCCCCTGCCAAGAATTACATGATCTTATGACAACCCCATACTGGCTATTCATTGAGTTTTTAATAGGTAAATCACCAACTCACACTATGGAATTTATCTCTCATCTAATCATTCATTCAAAATATTCACGATCATCTACTATGTATGACAATATGTTTTGTGCTCAGAATACAGAAATAAACAACATAATCCCTAATCACATTGAATTTATATTATGGAGAATAAAGTAAATACCTGAGACTAGAATGTGGTTTGTTAACTGCTGTGAAAGCAAAGGAAATAACTGATTTCTAAACTACCCTATCAAATCTGAGAAATGTTTATAGAGCTGTCAGTTGTTCCTGAGGTAAGTCCTAAAGAAACATCTTCAACAGAGAAGGATAGAAATATTCCAGGCAGAAATAATGGTATGTGGAAAGACAAAGCACTGAGTTAGCATCAAGAGTCTAAAAACCTTCCTAAACAGACACTCCAATGTGAAGGTCAAGTGAAAATAAAAGAGTCTAAAAACCAGAAATTAATTAAAATATCTTAAGCAGAGATTTCATATGGGGCAGAAGAAAGAAAGAGAGCCAAAAAAAAAGCCAAAAAATAAAAAAAGAAGCAGGAAACTTGTTCAGTAAAGATGTTTGAAAATTATTCTAAAACCTAGAAACCACACAAAAGTTTTAAAGAAATTTGTATATTTATCTAATTGGCATCTTGGCATGATTATTCTGGCAGCATTTGTTGACAAAAGATTCAGACATCAGATAAGGAAAGTAATATGCTCAGGAATTTAGATCAGAAAGGTGGGTCCAAAATAAGGTGTTAGTAGGAGCTGGGAGGAAATAGAAGTGAAAGATTGCGTGTGTAGAGATAACATAAGCAGACATAGGGATTCACTGATGAAAGATTTTAGGGGTAAAATAAAGGTGGAAATCATCTTTGGCATAGTATCTGGTGGTCTGTGACTTTGGATGACAGCAACCAATGGAAGTAGGATACTAAGATCTGGATCTCAAAAGAAGGATGGAGACAAACATCTCAATAAAGCAACATTATATAGTCAATAAGTTTAGTTAAAAGTGATCCAGAAAGAGTGGGAAGAATAAGAAGTGAGCAAAAATAGCCTTATGTTATTTAACTCAGAGGAGGGAAATAAGAAAATTGTGTTTTAATATTTAGAAATTTGATTTTTTCAAGTGAAAAAAACTGAAATCTGCACATTCATCTATCTGTATCCTGAACTTTACTTATTAAATATTTACAATGAGTATAATTTGAATCTGACTTTGGATCTAACTCTAATGTTATGTTCAGAGTCAAGGTCATTTTGTAGCTAATGAAACTTACTTGCATAGGTTTCTTCCAAGTCCCAGAAAAGGGCCACCAATGTGTTAACATAGTGATGCAGCTGTTGCAAAAGTAGAGATTTTAACTGTAATTGATTATGATGATTGTCTTTTTCTGTTCAAACCCTCTTGTTAGGTAGCAAGGATGCCTGTGGGTATTTGAAAAAAATAGATAAGGAGACATTGAATTGGAGATACATTTAATTTGAGTTTAATGGGAAATATGTATGTGATTCAGTCACTTCTGGGTATAGCTAGATAATTGTTATCTGTTTCAGTGGAGGAATGACTTCTAGAAATATTCTTTTACCCACTACATAAGGGGCTGCTGGACTGATACAAGCAGGTCCTGTGGCACCCCAATCTGTGAATTGGGGAGTAGAATCTGGTTGTGAAATGTCAGGAACCAGAAGTTAGCCTGTGCAAAATTATTCTAAATCATACTCATATGCCAGAGACCAGCTCCAACCGAGTTCAGGGTACCCCAAAGGTGGAGATGGCATTAGCGATTGGGGGGAAGAAGAGAGAAAGAGAGAGAGAGAAAGAGACTGGACTCCAGTCTAGTGCAGAAGTGATGTGTGTGTTATTGGGATTACAACGGGTCTTTTATACACAAAGTCAGATGTGGGAGGGGCATCCCCCACCCACCAGAAACCTTAATCCATGAAAACTTAATCAATGATTGCCTTTAAACCCTTTTCATATGATAATCTTAAAATCCCATAACAAAGGATAACCTAATCCGTGACTGACATATTGTATAAACCTTTTTCTCTAAACTGATTGATTTATGCCAAGTTAAACAATTCTATAGAAGCTTAACTATTTACTTTACAAACAAAAGTGGCCCATCCCAGAATGTTTGGAATGTGGCCCAGTCCAAAGTTCACAGTGGGCTACCTGCAAGTAACCCAGCCGCATTCTTTCAACAAAATGGCTGTCTTCTAAAACTATATTCTACAATTTACACCTTCAATAAATCCTAAGATCATGACCCAGAAGCCTGTGACCAATACTAAGGCTCTTAGATGTGACATGAGTTTGAATTATAAGTTGTGTGAAAGCCAAAACTGCAGTTTGTGGAAGAATGGGAGCAATGAGCTTCTAAAGTTAGCTTGTGTTTGTCCCGGTCCCAGAGTTTTTATGTTTTGAGCTCACAGAGCTTAATCTGGTTAGTGCTGAGTAGAAAGGAGGAGGATATGGTGTCAAATAGCTCCTGAACGCATCCTACTGGTCTCGAGGTCAACGGCCCTTCCTGATCCCTAAAGCTCAGTGAGCCTCCACGGCTGGCTCCCGACACTCATATATTACAAAGACCCCTTAAAAGTTTTGCAGTTTGGAAAACAGTTCTAAAATTGCCCAGTATTTTCAATAATGAGTTATAAGCTATCAAAAATGAATATATTTTTATAAATATGTTAGAGAAAAAGTTGATTGTTTTTCTTTTCTTTCTAGAAAAAAAAGACATAAGATAGCCTTCATAGTATAAAGAGTACATCAAAGAGTATGCACCCAAATAAGGGGGGAATGTATTACAGAAGATATCATGTAATTAATTAAATATCATGCAGTTTTCTGGATTTTTGTTATGTTAGTAGACTTTGACCATAATTAAGGACAATGTTCATTTCAATGTCTTTTCTGATTCTAAAGAGATCTCACTTTTGTGTTTAATTATGCATTTACAGTTTTACATTAGTTTTTTAAATAGAGCTTCTGAAATGGTTAAAGATTAAGTTTTGGTAAAACCTAGTTCCTCCCTGATCATGTCCTTGCCCCTGCCATGAAGAAGAAAAAACAGCTTGAAAATATTTATTTATTTTTTCACTGCAGTATTATTGAAAAATAGAAATACTAGTCATAGGTATTAATGAAAATTATTTCTATATGCTTGACTAATATTCTAATTTCTTTAAATGGTGTTTAGTTCACCACTTACTGATTGATAAGTAACACTGCTTAAAAATATAATTGTCAAGCTGGGCTCGGTGGCTCAGCCTGTAATCCCGCGCCTTTGGGAGGTTGAGGTGAGTGGATTGCCTGAGCCCGCGGGTTCGAGACCCGCCTGGGCAGTGAGACCTCATCTTTACAATAAATCAAAAAATCAGCTGGGCGTGGTAGCGCATGCCTGTAATTCCGGCTACTCAGAAGGCTGAGGCGGAAGGATCTCCGGAGCCCAGCAGGTCGAGGCTGCGATGGTCGGGAGCAGCCACTGCACTCCAGTCTGGGTGACAGAGTGAGACTCCAACTCAAAAAAAAAAAAAAAAAAAAAAAAAAATATATATATATATTTTAACCTCACTAATCATCAAGGAGATGCAAATTAAAACTATACTGAGATACTGCCTAACTCTAGTCAGAATGGCCATTATCAATAACTCAAAAAATAACGGATGCTGGAGAGGATGTGGTGAAAATGGAACAGTTCTGCACTGTTGGTAGGAGTGTAAACTAGTGCAATCTCTGTGGAAAGCAGTGTGGCTATTCATAAAAGCTCTAAATATGGACCTCCCATATGATCCCACAATCCCCCTACTGGGAATATACCCTGAAGAACTCAAATCACACTATAAAAAAGATACCTGCACACGTTTGTTTATTGCAGCATTGTTCACAACAGCAAGAACCTGGAACCAACCATGCTGTCCATCAAAAAAGGACTGGATTTAAAAAATGCGGTACACTGGGCTCTGTGGCTCAGGCTGTAATCCTGCACTTTTGGAGGCTGAGGTGAGTGGATTGCCTGAGCCTGAGGGTTTGAGACCTGCCTGGGCAACTTGGCGAGACCTCATCTCTACAATAAATCAAAAATTAGCCGGGCATGGTAGCATGTGCCTGTAGTTCCAGCTACTTGGAAGGCTGAGGAGGAAGGATCACCGGAGCCCAGCAGGTCGAGGCTGCGATGGTCGGGAGCAGCCACTGCACTCCAGTCTGGGTGATAGAGTGAGACCCCAACTCAAAAAAAAAAAAATGTGGTGCATATACATGATAGACTACTACGCAGCCATAAAAAAGAACAAAATCATGAATTTCGCAGCAACCTGGGTGGAAATAGAGTTTATAATTCTGAGTGATCCCTCACAGAAACAAAGATCTGAGTATCACATGTTCTCACTCATAAGTGGACCTTGACCATCTATCATAATACTATAAGAAAAGGATTGACAGTGGCAGAAAACTATGGAGTGGGGCAGGGAGGGAAAGGGAGGTGGGATTAACAGTAGTCAATATCTGTCTGGGGACAGGAGGACACCCCTTATCAACAAGGGTTCCTGAAAGATGCATATTTGTATGCCTAACCCTTAACTGTACCCCACAATTTTAAAATAAAAATTTTAAATTTAAAACATATTTTTTATTTTAAAATTGTGGGGTACAGTTAAGGGTTAGGCCACTGCAGCCTCAACCTGCTGGGCTCCGGCAATCCTTCCACCTCAGCCTTCCAAGTAGCTGGAACTACAGGTGCGTGCTACCACGCCCGGCTAATTTTTTTGATTTGTTGTAGAGATGAGGTCTCACCAAGTTGCCCAGGCGGGTCTCGAACCCTCAGGCTCAGGCAATTCACTCACCTCAGCTTCCCAAAGCACGGGATTACAGACTGAGCCACTGAGCCCGGCACTTTCAACATTTTTAAACAATTATCATCTATTGCTTTGGCAAAATATATAGTTTAATAGTACAGTATATATTCTTTTCACTTTATTCTTAAGCAGAAAAAATATGTAAAATTTAAAGTTTTTTATAAAAAAGTTAATTACTGTCTGGTTACAATGCTAGTCACAAAAATTTTTTTTCTTTGGTTTTTGTTTTATTCCACAAGGTTATTATACTGACCTACAACATTACAGCCAGACTCACTCTTAGGTATCTTTGAAGGACAGGAGAATTTTAAAATCCATTAAAAATTACTGTTCTAAAATATTAAATGTAATCCTTGCAAGTACTGATACTTAGAGATAAATAAGAGAAAAACTCCATTTTCTAAAATGTCAATTGTGCAGTTTGTGCTGTCCTGAAGCATTTCAAAATTGCAAAATACCCACAAGCAGACAATATGAGAAGCTTCACATTTACAGCAAAAGGGAGGGATGGATTTCTGAAAGCAAATCACTACAACATTTCTCCATAGACATATACACATTCTCCTTTTGAAGCCATCTATACGCTTATTTATCAGAATCAATATTTTAAACTCTATATTTTACCTTAAGCTTCCTTAATCTCCAACATGAAAACATATGATCTTTAAAAAACTGAAGTACATTTTCCATATTCTTTAAATATAGAAAGGCATGTTAGATTATTTTCACAGATGCTTTTCCAATTTCTGCACTAAGATGCTTTTCCAATTTCTACACTAATTTCCTGAAATTTCTTGTATGCTTAATGTGCAATTGACTCTTTCATTTAAAAGAAACTTTAAATTTTACATATTTTTCTGCTTAAGAATAAAGTGAAAAGAATATACACTGTACTATTAAACTATATATTTTGCCAAAGCAATAGATGATAATTGTTTTAAAATGTTGAAAGTGCCGGGTTCGATGGCTCAGCCTGTAATCCCATGCTTTGGGAAGGTGAGATGAGTGGATTGCCTGAGACTGCAGGTTCGAGACCAGCCTGGGCAACTTGATGAGACCTCATCTCTACAACAAATCAAAAAAATTAGCCGGGCGTGGTAGCGCACACCTGTAGTTCCAGCTACTTGGAAGGCTGAGGCGGAAGGATCGCCGGAGCCCAGCAGGTCGAGGCTGCAGTGGCCTAACCCTTAACTGTACCCCACAATTATATATAATATAAACAATTATATATATATATTATGTATATAAAGTATATATGTTTAACTCTACAGAAAAAGCACAGAAGAGGAATTTTCCTGAAATTTCTTGTATGCTTAATGTGCAATTGACTCTATTTCAAACTACCCCTAATTTTCTGAAGTTCTTTCTCTTTATCCTCCTCCAACTTTCATTAATATAGCCATTTATACACATTTAGCATTGAATACATCCAGTTTCACAGAGAAATATGGATGACAGTTAATTATATGCTATTATAGAGGCATACAGGTGTACTGCCTTTACTCACCCATCATGTGTCACAACTGACATACCTATAACAAGAGATAGTGTAATGGTATTATGGGAAAATTGTGTAGTGAGTGCTCCCAGCGTTGACTTGTCTCCTCTCTAATTTATAAAATAAAGAGTATCATGATAACTCTAAGAACAGCTGATGAGTACAGATGCTACTGGGAAAAGTTGTAAATTAAATGTTGTATTTAGTTTAGGTTTTCATGGAGGGGTATTTTGTGGTTCCAAGGAAAAAGTTTGTTTTGTAGGTTTTACATGTCATCATAATAACTTTATGTCCTCTAAATCATAGATGTCAGCAATTAAATTTTTACTTTTTAACATGTCACTAAAATACTGCCCATCTGAATATACTTCTGTATAAGCCTAACGCATTTATTGGAACATAGTGCTATGTGTTCTTCACAAATGGATCACAATAAGTGACTCTACTGTGCAACAGTGATTAACTAGTGCTTACATGTCTTCAGCTGTTGAAAAAAAGAGAGAGAGATTATCCAGAATTAATAAAATGGCAATGACATTCAGCAGATGAAGATGAACAGTGAGAGAGAAAGAATAATGCAAACTAATTGCAGATCTTCTTTCTCCTCTATGAGAGCCTTCAGAAATAAAGATGGAAAAACTCAGAAATGTTGTTTTATTTTATGATTAGGTTAGACGAAGAATGAACAGTGTGTAGAAATGTGATTGGACAAAAAAGTAATACTTACTGGTAATAGACTGAGGAGGGAAACCCTGTAAGAAATGTTTGTTCAGATTCTTTTTTATCTCTCTATGTAGCATTCCTTTCTTCAGGGAAGACTCTCTGAAATGAGTGTCTTTCAGAGAGAAGGAAGAATGGAGAGAATGGCCATCCTAGGTTTTATAGCTTGCTTTGGAAGATGGGAGTTCTAATTTCTTGGATCCTCTTTGGTGAAGAAGACCTGGTTTCTGTGACTTGATCCTGGGAAGAAAGAAGAATGGGAATCAAAAAGATGGGGGAAAGTCAGAAAGATTGTGCTTCTGAGGCTTTTCCAATCTCTTTTAATTCCAAGTACTGAGCATACCAAGATACAATACTATAGGGCATTATTCTGAATTCCAACACTAGAATCTAGGAGTTTATACACATTATAAAATCAGTGGACTAGATTTAAAAATCCAATTCATTGGAAGAAAGAGCAAGATGGCAACAGATCTGGTCAGAGTGAGAGAGTCTATCCATGGGTCAGTGTGCATAAGGACTAATCTGCATCTGTTCGTGTGTGCAAGGGGATGAGCAAATGTCTAACTGAGGGGAGACACAGGATCAAGCACCCAGGGCCCCCCTGCAGAAATGGCTGCAACTTGCTCTGCTCTGAATCTGGAATCCACCACACACAGAAGGATCTACCATTCCCATGACATCTCTTGGGAAAAGGTAGAAAAGATCAACTGCTTCTTGACACCTGGCACCTGACTCACACCACCACCTGCAGCAACAGGCCAGGTACTGGTATCAGGGACCATGGAGGAAGTGTAGGGAGGAAATTTGGATCTGAGTTCCACTGGAGGAAAAAACATGGACTACTGCCATTTTCTCTGCCCCAGGACTGGGCAGAGACCTGCTTTAGCTCATCCAATTCTGAGCACCTTTATCCTGAGACTGAGGAATGATCCCTGCACCCCTCTGGGATTAACCATCATTTCCCCAGAGAGGATACTCCAAGTAAAAAAATACCTGAGACCTAGATGCCCCACCCCCACATTGGGGGTGCAGCAAGGGAACCTGAGGCACAGTCCCAAGGAAGCAGGGGGAAGAGGCCTCCCTGAGAATACAGTGCAACTGACTGAAAAGGAGACTGGTGAGTGCCTAACTGATTCACCCCCACTCCTAGCAATAAGCAGAAGATATCAGGAGGACAGGACAGAGACAGGAAGCCCCATTTCCTCTCTGTGCACTGGATGCCCTGGGAACTGTGACCACACTGGGAGAGGAAAGAAGGGAGTGAGATCCCAATAGACTCTGTGTCAAACTATTTCAGCACCCTTCCTTCATAAGGGCATACACCAGTTATCACTTGCAAACAGCAGAGGGTGAAGATTCTAACATCTTGAGTTCCAACAGTGAAGAGAGAACTTGCAGTTACAGACCTGCAGCTACAGAACCCATCACAAGAGGGAGCCCTCCTCTAAAAGAGACATGCTTAACCTGAGAACTCTTTGTCAATTTTCTTTTGAGGGAGTGGGTAGGTATTGGTTTGTTTAATTATCTCATATTGTTGCTTTGTTTGTTGGTTGGTTTTCTCTTTCCTTTCTCCTTCTATTTCTCTATTTTTGTTCTTTCTCTGTTTTTTTCTTTTGCTCCCTTTCCTTTTTCCCTTTTTTCTCTTCTTCTTCCCTCTCTTTTCTATCTTATACCTTGTCTTGGACTCAAGGTCTATGCAAGCATATTCACCATAAGTTCCACTGTAAGGTGCAGAGATGGAGAGTGAGTCCCAACTGACCCATTCTCCAGATATCAAATATTATGACCTGCCAATTGGTTCAAAATCCTTTCAGCCCCTCTCCCATCCCCTTGCAAGTGTTCAAAATTGTAAAGAGACAGCACAGCAACCCACCCCCAACCTACTTCATAACTGAACAAGCCTGGAGCCCTGGCTCATGGATGGACAAAAGGTAGAACAAATATCAGAAGTAACTGCTTCTCCATTTTTCACTGAGCAACAAAATTAAAGAGAAAGACAAAAGAACTTCTACAATTGAAGAAAACCCAACAAAAAACCACTGGTAACCATCGGAGCCCCAGCAAAGAGTCAATGCTAGAAAGAACAGTACTGGGGAACAAACAATGACCATCTCCTATAATGAAAGTATCCAGAAGGTACTTACAGAGATCAGACTCTTTGGACAGAAAGAATAAAAATCAAAAAATGCAAGGGCTAAAACTAAATAAAATTGCAATGGAGCTAGAAAGCCTCAAGAAAGCATATCAAGAAATAACAGAAATAAAGAATTCTATCCAAGAAATAAATAACAAACTTACAAGTGTGGGAAGCAGAATTGACCAATCAGAAGAAATAATCTCAGAGCTGGAAGACCAAAATATGAGTTAACCCAATCTATTAAAAATATAGAGAAAAAAAAAAAAAACCTTAAGAAGAAACTCTCCAAGAAATGTGCAGTTTATCAAGAAACCAAACCCACATAGAATCATAAAACCTGAAATAGAAGAGAAATGAAAAGCACCCTGGAACAAACACTCCATGAGGTCATTCAAGAAAACTTCCCTCATCTGGTCAGAGAGATGCACAAGAGATTAAGAGAACTCTTGCATGACATCTTAGGAGAAGATCAACCCCTAGACACGTAGTAACTTGCCTATACAAAGTAGATATAAAAGAAAAAGTCCGAAAGGCAGCAAGAGAAAAAGTTCAGAAAACCTACCAGGAGAGACCAATCAGAATTGCTGCAGACTTATCTGAAGAAACACTACAGGCCAGAAGGAATTTGACCCCAATCTTTAATGTTCTCAAAAATAAACCATTTCAACTGAGAGTTTCCCACCCACGAAAGCTAAACTTCATCAGCAACAGAGAAAGAAGATCCTTCCAAGACATCCAATTCCTAAGAGAGTATATTACTTTCAAATGAGCTCTACAGGAGTCACTTAAAAAGGTGCAAAGGAACAAAGGAAACACCATATACTTCACAAGATCACAAATGAACACATAAGCAGCAGAACATATAGCATGCTCACAAAAATGAAAATGCACACATATATGAACACAAAAGCCACACAAAAACAAAACAGCCTTATAAGAGCACTATGACAGGGACAAACCCTCACATTTCAATAATCAACCTGAAAGTGAACGGAATAAGTGCACCACTGAAAAACATAGAATGGCAAACTGGATATTAACACACAACCCAGTAATTTGATGCCTCCAGGAAACTCATCTCACCACAAAGGATGGCCATAGACTCAAAATTAGAGGATAGAAAACAAACTTGCAGGTGAATGAATCACAAAAGAGGACAGAAGTCATGATCATAGTATTAGACAAAGCAACCTTTAAGCTATCCAAAAAATTTTGATATTTTAAAGATGTGAAAGGACACTACATAAAGAAAAAAGTTTCAATCCATCAACAAGAAATACCCATCCTAATCATATATGCACCCAACACAGGAGCACCAGCTTTTATAAAACAGGTACTAAGGAAACTAAAAAAAGATACTGACTCTAACACTATAATAGGTGACTTAAATAACTCACTAAAACCTAGATAGATCATCAAGGCAAAAAATCAGCAAAGAGATCTGGAACCTCAATCTGATTCTTGACCAAATGAACTTAATAGATACATACAGAACACTCCACCCAACAACTACTGACTATGCATTCTACTCATCACTAATAGAATGTACTCTAAGATCAATCACATACTTGGCCATAAATCAAGCATAAAAAAATTTCACAAGATTAAAATAGTGGCGTGCACCTTCTCAGACTACAATGGATTAAAAATAAATATCACCACCAACAAAATTACCCCAAAACCCACAAAGACATAGATTCTAAACAGCATGATGTTAAATGATTCCTGGATCAATCCAATAGTCAAAACAGAAATTAAAAGATTCCTGGAAACAAATGAAAATGAAACATCCTACCAAAACCTAAGGGATGCCTTGAAATCAGTACTAGGAGGAAATTTATATCTCTATGAACACACATCAAGAAAATAGAAAAAGAAGACATTAACAGCCTAACAAATTTCCTAAGGGAGCTGGAAGGGCATGACCACCAAAATCCTAACTTCACCAGAAGAATCCAGATCACCAAAGTAAAAGCCCAAATATGGGATATAGAAAACAAAAATACCATAGGAAAAAATCAATGCAACAGAAAGCTAGTTCTTTAAAAGGATAAACAAGATTGGTGAACCCTTAGCCAGGATGACCAAGAAAAAGAGAGAAAAAAGTCCAAATAAACACCATCAGAAATGCAAATATTCAAGTCACAACTGACCCCAAAGAAATACAAAAGATTATCAGAGATTACGATGTACACCTGTATGGAAACAAACTCGAAAACGTAAAGGAAATGTAGGACTTTCTGACATCACACAATCTCCCCAGGTTGAGACAAGAAGAAATCAAGACCCTAAATAGACCAATAAAAACCCAGGAAATCAACTATGTAACAAGAAAACTACCTACAAAAAAAAAACCCTGGACCAAATGGCTTTCCAGCCCAATTAAACCAAACATACAAGGAGCAGCTGATACCAATCCTGTTGAAAGTATTCCAGGCAATAAAAAATGACAGAACTCACCTTAAATCATTTGATGAAGCTAACATCGCCTTGATAACCAAACCAGGTAAAGATCAAAGAAAGAAAGAGAACTACATGCCAACATCCCTGATGAACATAAGATGCAAAAATTTTAACAAGATTCTAGCAAATCAGATCCAACAACACATCTCACAATTCATCCAACATGAGCAAGTAGGCTTCATCCCCAGGATGCAGGGCTAGTTAAAAATCTGCAAGACCATAAATGTAATTAAATACATTAATAGATGTAAAAACAGGAACCACATGATTATATTATCAGATGTATGAAAAGCTTTCGATAAAGTCCAGCATCCATTCTTGATAAAATCCCTTAATCACCTAGTCATAGAGAAAACATACCTCAAAATAGTAAGAGCCATCTATGATAAACCCACAGCCAACATATTGCTAATCAGACAGAAATTGGAAGCATTTCCCCTGAAAATCAGAAAAAGACAAGGCGGCCCACTCTCACACTTCCTGTTCAACATAGTGTTGGAAGTCATAGCTAGAGCAATCAGACAAGAGAAGGAAATCAGGGGTATCCAATTAGGAAAAGAGAAAGTCAAATTATCCCTCTTTGCTGATTATATGATCCTATACCTTGAAAATCCAAGAGAATCTGTCAAAAACCTCTTTGCACTGATAAAGGATTTTGGCAAAGTCTCAGGGTACTAAATAAATGTGCAAAAGACAGTTGCATTCTTATACACCAACAACCAACAGTCAGATAACCAAATAAAAAGCACAATCCTACTCACAATTGCCAAAATAAATAAATAAATAGAAGAAATATCTCAGCATCTTCCTAACCATAGAAATGAAAGATTTTTACAATGAAAAATTTAAAACACTGCTCTAAGAAACCAAAGATGACAAAAACAGATGGAAAAATAACCCATACTCATGAATTGGAAGAATCAATATTGTTAAGATGTTCATCCTATCAAAGACAATCTACAGATTCAATGCAATACCCATTAAGTTACCTACATCTTTCTTCTCAGACCTGGAAACAATAATACAGAAACTTATATGAAAACATAAATGACCATGAATAGCCAAAACAATCCTTAGCAAAAGAAACAAAGTGGGAGTTATCATAATCAAAACAGCCCAGTACTGGTACAAGAACAGGCGTATAAACCAATGGAACAGGATAGAGATTCTGGAAGCAAACCTCCATATTTCAACCAACTCATCTTCAACAAAGCCTCCAACAACAACCACTGGGGAAAAGAGAACCTATGTAGTAAATGGTGCTAGGAAAACTGGCTGACTCCTTTCAAAAGAATGAAACAGGACCCTTATCTTTTATCATACACAAAAATCAACTCCAAATGGATCAAAGACCTCAATATGAAACCTTATACTTTAAGAATCTTAGAAAACCTTATGGAAATTGGAACTGGCAACCAACTCCTGATCAAAATCCTAAGTGCCCATCCCATAAGAGACAAGATAGATAGACAAGTGGCACCTCATCAAACTGAAAATCTTCTGCAAAGCAAAAGAAACCATCAAGAGAGTGGGGAGACAGCCCACAGAATGGAAAAAATTATTTGCCAAATTCATATCTGACCAAAGCCCAACATCCAGGATCTATAAGGAACTCAAATGGCAGAATGGAAAAGAACAAACAGCACCATTAAAAATTGGACAAAATACATAAATGAACACTATTCAACAGAAGGCATACAAGCAGACACATGGAAAAATTCTCAGCCTCATGAATCATCAAATGTAAATCAAAACCACATTGAAATAAGAACAGCCATCAGTAATAAAACAAAACAAAACAGATGCTGGTGAGGATGTGGACAAAAGGGAATGCTTCCACACCATTGGTGGGAGTGCAAACTAGGTCTATTTCTGTGGAAAACAGTGTGACAATTCCTAAAAGAGCTAGAAATCAACCTTCCATATGAGCCAGCAATCCCCCTTCTAGGAATATGCTTAGAGAAACTTAAATCACTCTACAAAAAAGTTACCTGCTTATTGCAGTACTATTCACAATAGCAAAAACATGGAACCAACCATGCTGCCTATCAAAACTGGACTGGATTAAACAAATGTGGTATATATTTGCATGATGGAATATTACACAGATATAAAGATGGACAAAATTATAGACTTTGCAGCAACCCGGATTGATTTTAGAATCTATAATACTCCGTGATCTATCATAGAATCAAATGAGTACCACATGTTCTCACTCATAAGTGAACCCTGGACATCTATTATAGTACTATAAGAAAGGGGTTGACAGTAGCCAGAAACTGCTAGGAGAGGTGGGAAAGGTGCACAGAACATCAATAAAGGTAACTGATCTCAAACCAGGTGAAGTGGGGAGCAGAGGCCCAGACTTTACCTGTATGATGACCCTTTATATACCTAATCCTGAAACATACCTCACATCTTTAAAGTTAAAAATAAAAACAAAATAAAAAGCCAATTAATGTCATATTCTTATTCACACCCTGACTCTCATTCAAAAATGTCTTATGTGGTAAAATAAGTTATTGTTTCCTTAAATATTTAGCTATATTGTTTGTTTGCGATATTTTGAATTGCTGCATATTTATTCTAACTTAAAAACAACAACTAAAGTCAGTCTTTGTGTAGTTTCCCATTAAATGTCATTTCAATTTTGCAACAAAGTTCAATATGAATATTAATTCTGGAGTTAAAAGTCAAAAGAAACATTTCGGTTTCTAATCTAAAGCATTGTTTGATTTCTCATTATAAAATTACTCTTTAAGTTCTTATATTTTCTAAATTAAATCATGAAAATTAAACTCCAATTTCCCTTAAAGACCAAATAGAATTATTTTTGACTGGATGATTATTTGTGGTTATTATGCTTAAAGTACACAAGAAACTGCCTGAAGCTTTGGCTAACATTCTCACCTAAATCTGTTGAATAGTAATTCATTAACCTTAGCTACCAATTAAATTTTTTATTATCCTTCAGTTGGCTTATAGCTATTTTTTCCAATAAAGCATATGTGGACTACTTGACTTGGTAGGGTTTGGGGTTTTTTGTTTAAGTTTCAGAATATTTTTATAAAAATATGAAAAAAAATGAGAGAATGGAAAGAAATGCACTTCAAGTCTTGATCTTTGTAGCAAGAAACAACTCAAGATTTCACTAAGCATGAACTAAATTGATATTTGGCCATTTAAATACATTTCTGTATTAGCATAACCCTATTTGTACACTGACTGGAATATTATGCTATGAGTTCTTCATAAATGGTTCACAATAAATGACCCTGCTGTGCAACAGGGATTACAAGACAATTTGACTATTGCTTACAGGTCTCAGCTGTTGAAACAAAAGAGGGAGATTATCCAGAATTAAAAGGTTGCAATGACATTCAGCAGATGATGATAATAGGCCAAAAAAAAAAAAAAAAAGAAATTCCAGAGAACAAGATAATTGTCAAATCTTCTTTCTCCTTCATGTGTTGTGATTTAGGACCACAAATAATTTCTCAAACCATTGCTGTGGAAAATGTAATCAAATGCACGTGTTCTCATTTGTGTATCTAAAATTCACATCACAATTCATCAGACAATTAAAAAAGGTAAGTCATTTTAGAAAATAGTAGTGAACAATTAAAAATGGGAGAGCAGCCAGGCTCGGTGGCTCAGCCTGTAATCCCACGCCTTTGGGAGGCTGAGGTGAGTGGATTGCCTGAGCCCATGGGTTCGAGACCCGCCCGGGCAGCGAGACTTCATCTCTACAATAAATCAAAAAATCAACTGGGCGTGGTATTGCATGCCTGTAATTCCGGCTACTTGGAAGGCTGAGGCAGAAGGATCGCCGGAGCCCAGCAGGTCGAGGCTGCGGTGACCGGGAGCGGCCACTGCACTCCAGTCTGGGCGACAGAGTGAGACTCCAACTCAAAAAAAAAAAAAAAAATGGAAGAGCATGTATATTTTTATTTATGATAAAGTAAGTATCCCTAGATTAAATGAATATCTTTGTGACTAGAAACCCTGAAAATTGTGATGTGTATTTTATGGTAAAAATCCTGGGCCTCAGTAACTAATCTGAGCTTCAGTCTGTCAAATCAATACATCATCAGGTATAGTGTAATGGTATTAAAGAAGTTTTCTGTATTGAGTGTTTCTTGAGTTGACTTGTTCCTTCTCTGATTTCTTTTAAAAAAAAAAAGATTATCATGATGATTCTAAGAACAGTTGATGACTATGGTTTTTACTGGAACAAGTAGTAAATTAAATGCTGTATTTAGTTTGAGTTTTCATGGAGGGACACTTTGTGGCTACAAGAAAAAAAATGTTTGCTATGTTGGTTTTACATGTCATTATAATAAAAGAGTATGACTTCTAAGTCATAGACATGTAATTAATATCCTTTTAAAAACATCTAAGACTCTACATAGGGCTGGTTTGAGCATGTGCAGAGAGTTAGACTACACAAATATTAAAATAGGGACATAAATTGTATGAATATATTCTTCTAAGTGTACTATCTTTCCTCTCTTGAGTGTATGTGAATATGCATGTTGATTGGGCTCATTAATGGATACAATGGGCTTGTAGGGCAGAAAGGGGGGACATCTTTCTTTACACATCATAAAAGTCATAATTGACATTCCTATAACAATGGACAGGTTAACAAGAGAAAAGCATAACAGATTTGATAAATCAAAGTTTTACATGAAACAGGAATCTTAAAAGGAGATCCAAAGACCTAAGGAAAAGCTGTCTATTTTTATGTTTGGATTTAATAAAGAGTGGACAGTCATGTACAAGTGTGATTGGACAAAAATCAAATGATTTAATAGTAATAGATGGAGTGAGGAACCCACATGGCCTGTCTGTTTAGATTATTTCTGGCCTCTCTGTGTGATATTTCTTTTTTCCCAGGTGTAGGGCAGGACTCCTTCTGGAATGAGTATCACGTCTTATGATATACTTCTAAGTAGATTACTGGCAAGGCAGGTCAAATACTTTCTTTATGGCTAGCTCCTAAACAGAAAGGTGGGGGAAGGCTAAAATAAAACTAGTTGTTATGGTTGGATTTGGGGAATGTAGGTTCTAGTTTACATGAAACTTTCCCCTACTTTGTGGAGGAGGAATTCTGGTTTATATTACTACATTTGGAAGAGAATGAGGGATGAGAAACAAGAGACAGAAGGTCAAAGTGGTTTTGAACCTGAAGCTGGTTCTAAGACCTTCCAATGTCCTTTAATTTAAAATACTCTCCATGCCCAAAGGTCATATATTGGAGTGCCACTTTCTGAGACCCAACAGGTTCAATATTGAAAAGGCTAGAGAATACTTTTTCAATGGCTTTGCTGATTTCATGGAAGTGGGCGACAAGACATTAACATGAAACATTAGCTGTACTATTGTGTTTAATGCAATATGATCACACCTATTCTTACATTTATGAGAACCATATGCTACCATAATGTGATATAACATGTGAAGCCTTCCCTCTGTCCTCAGAGCCACTGACCTCTGTCAAAAGCCTTAATGCCATTCTTACATTGAATGATTTAGGTCACAAGTTTCCAAATAAGTTGTTCAAATTGTCCACTTCTAGGAGCTTCAGTGTATCCCCCAGTAATAGGAAACAAGGAAAAGATGTTCCCCTTTGCCCTCTGGAGGTTTGCTTTTAAAAAATCAGCTCACAGAAGGAGATTAGATTAAGAGGCATACAAATGTATTAGTGTCACACTGGAGATAACTACAGAGTAGTTGTCCTCAACCCTCCAGAAGCTTATATACCACCTTGAGTTTACAGAAAAAATGGGGCCTCAGAGGATGACCAAAAACAGGTTATGGCCGGGCTCAATGGCTCAGCCTGTAATCCCGTGCCTTTGGGAGGCTGAGGTGAGTGAATTGCCTGAGCCCGCAGGTTCGAGACCCACTTGGGCAGCGAGACCTCACCTCTACAATAAATCAAAAAATCAGCCGGGCATGGTAGCGCTTGCCTGTAATTCCAGCTACTTGGAAGGCTGAGGTGGAAGGATCGCCAGAGTCCAGCAGGTCGAGGCTGTGGTGACTGGGAGCGGCCATTGCACTCCAGTCTGGGTGACAGAGTGAGACTCCAACTCAAAAAAAAAAAAACAGGTTATGATGGTTAATCAGGTTATAGTGACAAGAGAGGTTATGAGAAAGAGACAGGAGGAGGCCTGGTTAGCAAAAGTGGCCTTGTTACATAAATGAAACCTCACAGTTAGCAGACCTCAGAACAAATAGATGGCTAATGTGGTTTTTAGATGTGTAAATTTTAACTTTCAGTTAAACTTTCCTGGATCTGGACAACAGAAGGCTGGCTACAGCAATATAATTTCTCTACAGATGCAGATCTCACCCTTAAAAGACAGGTTTGCAGGTCTACTTCTGCTTGTAAGCGCTCTGAATAGCCATCCAAAATAGGTCAAAGAAATGTATTTTGGAATACAATATTTTTATTTCCTTCAGGCTCATGGGGTAAGATGCATGCACCTTTCTAGGAAATGGGCAAATTCTCTGGTAGTGGATTAATTAAAAATGATCTTACAGGCGATTGTGATATGTACTTCCAGGTGTACAGCCGTCTCCCACATCATGATGGAAAATGATGGATTTGAGAAAGTTACATGTAGTAGTTATTAAGAGCTCAAATTTTAAAACAGAAATAAAAATTCAGGTCTTCCTCTTCTCAAAGCAGAAAGCTGACGATCATCTCTGGTACCATCTCTCTCTTTAAGATATTATATTTAATCATCAATTATTTCTAACTATACTTTTAAAATACTTTTAGAATCATTCCACTTTTCTCCTTCTCCATTATTATTTTTTAAAAAATCTCAAACCCCAGCATTTCTCTCCTAAAACACTGTAATACCCCCATGACCATTCCTTCCATTCCCACCATTGATCTTTTCCAAGTCATTTCTCATATAGCAGCCAGGGTGATCAATTAAAAACATAAATGATCTCATGTCACCACCCTGCATAGAACCCTTGTATGACTTCACAACTCTCTGAGGGTGGGAATAAATTCAGTACCCTTAATATAGCCTTCAAGTTTCTATGATAATTGACAGACCACGCCTTTTTCAGGTCTTCAAAATCTCATAGACTCTTCCTTCATGTCTCATCTTAAAATCATCACTGAGGTAAATCTCAATGTATATTAGAAATTTCTATAATTTTTTTTGTGGCAACATGAGTTTTTATTTCATAGTACTAATTGATTTTATAATTACATTATATGGAGATTATCCCTTGCCTTTCCCATTAGTAAGTTTCTGAGAATAGGGACAGTCTTTGCTGGCTCTCAGTTCTCTACTTAGAATGTAGCATAGTGCCAAGTATGTAGCAGGCCATCAATAAATGGTGGAAGGATGAGTGAATGAATAATAGTTTCTCTGAAGTGTCAACTTGGCTAGGCTGCACTCCCAGTTAATTCAAAAGAATATTATTTTCAATGTTGCTGGAAAGATTTACCGATGCAATTTAAGTCTTTATTAAGCTGACTTTCAGTAAGAATATTATCCTGGATAATCAGTCAGAAGTCTTTAAAAGTAGTCATTGATGAAAGAGACCAAACTCTAAATTTTTTTTTTTTTTTTGATGATGAGCTCGTATTTTTATTTTGGAATAATTTTATATTTACAGAAAAGTTGCAAAGATTGTACAGAGAGTTCTGTATACTTTATACCCAGTTTCCATTTATTCTAATCATTTTATTTTATTTTTTTTTAAACATATTTTTTATTATAAAATTGTGGGGTACAGTTAAGGGTTAGGTATACAAATGTGCATCATTCAGGCACCCTTGTTAATAAAGGGTGTCTCCCCATTCCCAGACAGATATTGACTACCATTAGTCCCACCTTCCTTTCCCTCCCTACCCCCCCCATAGTTTCCCACCACTGTCAGTCCTTTTTTTATGGAATTATGGTATATAAAGTTTATTCTGAGCCAAATGTGAGTGCCCTAGGCCCATGGTAAAGTCAAAGAGGTCTTGAGAACATATGCTCCAAAAGGTTGAATTGCAGATTGACTTTATACATATTTTAGGAGACAGATATTACAGACAAAAACATAAATCAATAAATGTGTGATTCACATTGTTCAACTTCAGAAGCTGCCACATCTCCAAGCAGGATATTATAGTTCATAGGTAGATTCCATTATTTTCTGATTGGCTATAGGTAGAAAGAGTTAAGCTATGTCTGAAGAATTTTGAAATTAGTAAAAGAAATGCTGACTTAAGATAAAGGAGGTTGGCATAGCCAAGGTTCTTGATATATAGATGAAGCCTCTAAAATGCAGGTATCAGAGAGAATAACTGACAAGTGTCTCCAAGAAAGGATTCTTACAGATGCAAATTTCCCTAAGAAATGGTTTTGCAGGTCATAAAATATTTTTGTCTTCCTTCTTCGTCTGTTATGTAATGTTATGCTAGAGTACTAAGTTGGAAAGTAAGTCACATTATATAGTTTTAATAAAAACTCATTTGATGAGACTTTATAGTTTATAGACCATATCCTCAGACCCCTTAGTTTGGGATTTGACATGAGAGGGAAAAAAAAGATCAGAGGGCTGGAGTCTTCCCAAAAGGGAGAAGAAACTTCTGCCACTCGTTCTATTTCTATGATTAAACCCTGACAGAGAAGGATTGGATACTATCTGTGCCACTAAACAGCGTATATGTGATCTTTAAGCAAATTGCTTATTTACTTTATGCAAATATATAAAATACAAAATAATAGTGCCTAACTTGCAGTATTGTTGATAGGATATAAAAGGAAATGATCACAATACCTTTGACACAGGTTTAGTATACACAGTTGACCCTTGAACAGCATGTGTGTTAGGGGTGCTGACCCCCCATGCGGTCAATAATTCACATATAATTTTGCCTCCCCAAAAACTTAACTACTAATAGTCTACTGTTGATTGGAAGGCTCAGTGATAACATAAACTGTTGATTAATACACATTTTGTATGTTATGTTCTATGCATTATGTGCTGTATTCTTATAGTAAGATAAGGTAAGGTGAAAGAGAAAATGTTATTAAGAAAACAATAAGAAAAATAAATGTGTTATTGTTTAAGTGAAAGCGGATAATCATAAAGATTTCATCCTCATCTTCAGGTTGAGTAAGCTTAGTAGGAACAGGAAAACTAGGAGATGGTCTTGCTCTCTCAGGACTGGTAAAATCAGAAAAAAAGTCATGTGAAAGTGGACCTACAAATTCAAACCATGTTATTCAAGGATCAATTGTAGTTCAATAAAATGTGCTTTTCTTATGACATATATCTAAAATAAGTATTGATTAAAATAAATGTACTATTTTTACCAAATATATGTTATATCCGAAAAAAATTTTCACTTTGATCTAGTTTTTGATTCAATGAAAGCAAAAGTAACACCATATTTAAAGAAACTGCTGACTCAAGAAATAGTAACTATTGAGATATTAAAGCATACTTTCTTTTCTTTAGTTCTCTTTTCTAAGATATATATGTATACTTACATTTATGTATACTTGTATTTATCTATATACATATATACTCTAAATATGTAAATGTGTATTAGGTACTCAATTCACATTATGATTGATTCACATCAAGTTTCACGTGAGGACATTCAATTTTAAAATAGATCAACGTGAATTCTGAATATTATTTTTAAACAATAATCTTAAATATTTTAACTTTCTGCAGAGATAGTAATGGCATTTGATAAAGGTAAACGATTAGTAACTCTTCAAATCCAGAGTGATTTCATGTATTATAGAATGTACTTTGATTTTCCATTTATATTAATTTTAAGGATTTTACAAAATATAAAATTTAAACAATTCCAGCTTGTTTTTTTTCATAAGAAACTCAAATCTTTAATCTAACAATGTTTCTTCACCACATGCAGATGTTTTTTATTTTCAATTGAGAGATAAAGCAAAAAGCGAATAATTTTTTCTGTGAAGTTTTTGTTTGTTTGTTTTTAGTGAACAGGTCAAGGGAAAACTTCCCCTTCACCTTCTGGATGCTTGCAGAAAACCACTGGCAAAAGGCAGATTGATAGAAGAAAAGACATATACACTGATTTTATCACAATTTTACATGACACGGGAACCTTCACAATAAAGACACAAAAATACGGGGGAAATTGTCCATTTTTATGCTTAGGGTCAACAAAGTAAGGCCAGCTGTGTGGAAATATGATTAGACAAAAAATATGACCTAATGCTAATAGACTGAGTGGGGAAACTCGACAAGGTCTGACTTTCCAGATTCTTCTTGGCCTCTCTGTGCGACATTCCTTCCTTCTGAGTATGGGACAGAAACTTTCTGGAATTGTGATCTCATCATAGACGCTCAAACAAGATAGATCAGATAATTCCTTATGGCCAGTTTTAAAGTAATATTTTTAGATTTTTATGGCCAACTTTGTGAAAAATAGTTTCTGGTTTCTTCAGGGCAACTTAGAGAAGAGGGATTCTAGTTCCTATGACTATCTAGAAGAGAGGTTTTTGTTTCCAACCCAACCCACAGAAGAGGGATTCTAGTTTCTATGACCAGCCATAGGGAATGAGACTGAGAGACCAAAAAGAAAAGCAGAAAAGGTTAGAAGAAAAACTTGTTTCTGAGTCTGCTTCTGAAGCCTTCGTTTTGGGTTATCAGTTCCTATGCACCAGCATTGTCTATGGAGAGAAGCAAAAGATTCATATTTTCCTAGAAAGTTTTCAATTGATTACCAATGTTATCATCATATCAGATGACTGAAAAGACATGCTTTTTTTTCTTATTAGAAACAATACGAATTTATTCTCCTGCGGTTCCGGGGGCCAGAAGTACAAAATCCACTTCACTGGGCTCAAGTCAAGGACTGGCAGAGCTAGTTCCTTCTGGAGGCTCCGGGGAAGAATCCGATCCTTGCTTTTTCAGCTTCTAGAGGCTGCAGCATTCCTTGGCTCTTGGTCACATCTCTCCAACTTTCACTCCCAGTCATCACATTATCTTCTCTTCCGACCTACTTATGAGGACCCTTTTGATATTTTGGGTCCACTTGGCTAACCCAGACTAATCTTCCATCTTAAAATCCTTAACTTAAATACACCTGCATAGTCCCTTTGCCGCAGAAAGGGACTGAGGATCAGGACATGGACATCTTTGGGGGCCATTATTCAGCTCATTACACATGGTTAGCAATAAATAAAAGTTAACTACTATCATTAATATCATTGCTATTATTCCTACGGCAGCCCCAGGACACCATCCCTACCCCCTCCCTAGCTATGTAGGACAGGAAGGATGTGTTGAGAGTTGAGACCCCTAGTTTCCAGAAACCCTCTGGGACCAGGTTCCAAGCCCAAGCCAGAGCTGGGGGCAATGCTGGCTGATCAGGCAGAAGCCCCAGTCACAGATTGGTCGTGGTGAGGAGACGAGGGGCAGAAAGCTGACGAGGCAGGAGTGCACTCGCAGGCCTGAGGTTCAAGAGCGCGTCTGGAGTTCAGGCCAAAGCTTCCTGACAGTGCTGCATTCCGTAGACTCCTTGGCGACCCTGCTGGGAATGTGGGCGATAAGGTGGCCCGTGTCGCTGTAGGTCAGCTCCTGATCCCCAGCGTCCAAAGACAGCAATGCATAGGAGATGGCCTCCCTCAGAAAGGAAGCCCTGGTGACATATTCCACTTCTGTACGGTCGGCCTGAACAGAGGAGGGCTTTGTGGAGGCCTTTTTCCAGGAGGAACCAGGGGAACTTACAGTCTGCAGCAGGGTCAGGTTTGCTTAGCAGATTTCACCCTCCAGGTGCTGCAACAGCTGCTCTGGGGATATCCCTGCTGTTTTCTTCTGGTGCTTCACCATCCTCCAAGCCAAGAGCGAGGCCACCCCTAAGGGAAGCACAGCAAAGATGAAAGGCAGGAGGATGCTGAGCTTCATGGAGTGGTGCCTGTCACTGGAGTGGTAGCTGGCCATCGTCATGAAGCCGTTGGTCTCTTCTGGGGTGTCTGGCGCTGGGTTAGTGATCACTGGTTACCTTGAAATAGAGATGATTCTGTCTATAATATTTAACATTTTGAAAGCTGCAGACCACAGTCAGAAGGGCATCCCCAAGATGGCTCTGCCTCCCAAAGACAACAAAGGCCGTAAATTCCTGCCTCTCCCGTGCGCAGGCGAAACTTAAACTCATGTACAAACATTATCTCCCTATAGGAATGCTACCTCATAGTCTCCTCCAATAAGACTCAGGCACGGCACTGGCCTGCCCCTGCAAGGTTCATAAATATACCTTTCTCCCTACATAGCTCTCTCTCTCTCTTATTCCCTCTCTCTGTCCCGTCACTCTCTTGCCTTCTCTCTCTCTCTCTCTCTCTCTCTCTCTCTCTCTCTTGCTTTTTCTCTCTGTCCCCACCACTCTCTTGTTAGCTCTCTCTCTCTCCCTCTCTTACTTTCTCTCACACTCCCCCCCCCTTTTGCTTTCTCTCTCTGTCCCCGCCACTCTCTTACTCTCTTGCTCTCTTTCTCTCTCGGTCTCTCTCTTTCTCTCTCTCTCTCTCTCTCTCTCTCTCTCTCTCTCTCTCTCTCTCTCTCTCTCTCTCGTCCTTCCTCGGTTACAGTCCATTCATGTAACTGCCCATTTAATAAATCTCTCAGTTCAGATGGCGTGGAGTCTTTACTGGGCCCCCCCAAAACTTCTTTCACATTTGAAACAAACCATTTAGTATTTTGCATTTCAACTGACATACCAAAGAGCATACAAATAGCCCCAATCAACATTTTTTTTAAAAAACAACATTTTTTCTGCACATAGTAGTCCTAAAAAATGTTTTAACACAAATTGACAAACTCAATCTTATATTACACAATAAAAAGCTGAGTTACATTTTTTTCTTTTCTGTGTTATGTTAAGAGTTTAAAGATGGGACAATTTAGATTGAAAAATATCTCCATCTCTGTTATAGCAAAACTTGTAAAATAGATAAGTTGCTTGGGCTGGAAAAGTGAGCTCTATAGCCAAAGTTTCATTCATTCTACCAATGAATAAGAGAACAACTTAAATGTCCTTACAAATCTTGGAGACTCATGTTTCAAGGCATTTTTTTTTTGAGGTGGAATCTCACTCTGTTGCTCAGGCTGGAGTTCAGTGGCACACTCACGGCCACTGCAGCCTCCACCTGCTGGACTCCAGAGATCCTTCTGCCTCAGCCTTCCACCTGGAACTACAGGTATACATTACCACACCGGCTAATTTTTTGATATATTGACAAGGGCTCACCAAGTTGCCCAGGCTGCTCTAGAACCCTGGGCTCAGGCAATACTCTCGCCTCCGCCTTCCAATGTGCTGAGATTACAGACTTGAGCCACTGTGCCTGACCTCAAGCTTCTTTTAATTTAAAAATTTTATACCCCAAAAGTGGTGATCCGTTATTATAGTGGAAATCATCACACTATAACATTTTCAGTTTTTAAAAAATTATATGTATGGTAAGCTTTTCCTTAGCCAACAATCACCTTGTTTCATTAAATAAGCATATCAGAGACATATGATCCTTAAAGGAAATTTTCTAGAAACCTTAAGGTTTAAAATAGAGAAGTCAAACTGTTATTCTGAATTTGAGTACATTAAATGGACACTTGAGAAACCAACATTTGTAACCTCGGGAATATCCAGACTTGAATAACTAGATAATTTAAGTGCATCTGAAAATGAGTCATTAACTAAATAAGAGACAGGTAATTTGGGGGCAGAGGGGAGTAGAGTGTCAAATTATGCCCCCAGTTGTTACACAAGATGTAACTCAGAGGCAAAGAGTAGAACCCAGGGGCCATGGCAGGATTAGAAAGCAGTCTGGCTCTGTCCTTAGAAAGTGTTGTGAAACCTGTTTATCTGCAACCAAGACAAAGAATAGTTCCTGAAAACATTTGCATCTGGAAATTCCCCAATTGACCACTGACAGAACACCTGGAACCAGCCATTTAAGAAAGACTGGTGATTTGGGGCTTAAAGGTCATGATATCAAGACTCTGTTTCTGGTTCTTGCTTTTATAATTTCTTACTCCCCAACACCTCCTGGAAGCACACTTTCTGTTTACAGCTAAGACTGTGTACCCCAATCTGCAGACTGCTTTTAGAAAATAAAGTTATCAGGCAATCCCTTTGGGTCCCATCCCACTGTGGGAGCTTTTCTGTCCTCTCAATAAATCCTGCTTTAAAAAAAGAAAAGAGAAGAAAGTTCTCCTTTTGCCTCAGCATATCTTGTCAGTCTTTTGTTAACAAGAGAAAAAGTACCTTTATTTTCATTAACTTCTAACTATATTTTTTAAATTTGCAAACTTTATTTTTTAGGGCAGTTTTAGATTTAGAGAAAACTTGGACAGAAAATTTTCATATGTATTAATTATCCCTGCCCAACAAACACATACAGTTATCCCTATTACTAACATTTTGAATCAGTGTGGTATATTACAATTAATGAGCCAATATTTATACATTATTATTAAACATAGTTTATAGCTTACATTAGGGTCTTTTGCTGTGTTGTACCACACGGGTAATTTTGATTACTAAGTAAAATCTTTCACCATTTAAAAAATACTGATAACAAATTGGCTAGAAAGTAAAACACTGGTGGAAAGACAAGTGCAAATAATCACTGGTAATACTTTATATAGTCACATAATATCCTCCATCTTTTCTGATACTTGCATATTAAATTGGAATTAGGGGAGTACAGGATAGATTCTTGAATATCTAAAACCTCATCTTAACTTTCTAATTGGAAATTAAATCTCCTAGGATTATTCTTGTTTTTCTTCATCAGTTTATCTGGTACTTATACCACCATACTTCATTTTTGCTTATAAGAAAAAAAATGAAAGGAGTGGTGCCATGTAATAGTCACAAAAACAGAGATTTAAGACTCAATATTACAAAAATACAATCAAGATTACCTAAAAATTGGATTTGACTGTTCACTCTAACATGAGTATTCTATCTTGGAACCTGATCACTTTTCAAAGGTTCAAGTAGATGCTTACCTAAACCATGAATCCATGTCATTGCAGCAATTGGTCTTTATTGGATAAAATGTATAAATCATTCATGCCTGGAGTTATCACATAAAAGTAATCTTAAGGAAATAAAAATAATGATCATATGACATCTATGTGACTCTTTTTTTATTCCCCTAAAGTCACAAATAAATTAACTACGCATGAGTGTATCACGTGCTCATAGGTGTATTTATTTTAAGGAACTATTTTGTGGCCAGGCCAGGACAATGTTAATCTAAATTGAAATTGGTTTAGTTATCGCTATAATAGTTGATCTTCAGAAATAGGCCAGGCTCAGTGGCTCAGTCTGTAATCCCAGCACTTTGGGAGGCCCAGATGAGTGGATTGCATGAGCCCGTGGGTTCGAGACCCACCCGGGGCTACTTGGTGAGACCTCATCTCTACAATAAATTTAAAAAAAAAAAAACTAACCCAGGGGTGGTAGCACGCGCCTGTAGTTCCAGCTACTTAGAAGGCTGAGATGGAAGGATCACTGGAGTGCAGAAGGTCGAGGCTGCGGTGGCCAGGAACAGTCTGGGCAACAGAGTGAGACTCCAACTCCAAAAAAAAAAGGTTTAGGGAAGAAGCAGTGATGGACTTGGACTTATAATAGGTGTTTATATCTAATTCTGTAACAGATAAATAAAATGGCATCATCAAAGAGAGCTATAATGTTTTCCTAAACTCAACCATAAAACCAAATAGCAGATCTGTTATTTGCACCTCTGTGACTATGGAAGAACCAAAACATCTCATACTAATAATTCAAATTATACTGTACCACTTGAGCCCTTTAATCTTTTCTTTGTGCAATAAACACCAATCGTGCCCCTATTCATATATTCTTAATGACTAACAACCAGTTTCAGCCTCTAAATTGAAATATCAGCAACCACACCTTTCTTCATCCATACATGCAAAATAACACAGAGACCACACAGCTGGCATCAGTTAGCACTGATTAAAAATTATTATTGTTGATTTGACACTAGAGTTTGTATTCCCAACCCTTTCATTCAACACTGAGTCACTCAGCCAATTTCAATTACATCAACAGAAAACTAGCATTAAAAAGAGTGGTTAAGTTTAAAAAAATACTAAAACTTCAACCTTCTACCTTTAAAAAAAAAAAATTCTATTCTACCTGGAATGTCATCAAATGAAAATAATTTAGAATGTTAAAGGGTTTTTTGTTAGATATTTCTGATAAACAATTTATTTAAATTGACTAGATCTAAAACAACTACACCATGTTTATGAACAAATACTATAAAATAATAATGCTTATTCAATAGCAAGATAATCAGAAGCAAATGGGAAATTATCTCAAAATGTAAAATAGTACCATTTCACTTTATGGCCTATTTTAACAAGAACAGAACACTAGTTTGCCAAAGGCCCTTGTTTTGAAAGAGTACTGTAAAAATGTACACACCTGCTGGGAGCTAATTGTAGCATTAACCACCTCAGTTGCAAAATGGTAATAAGCAAGTGCACATTCTAGAAAAGATTTGAAGCCATAACTAATGCCCATTTTTCCAGGCATTATGTAACAAAATGCCTTTATAATCTTAAGCCAAATTTTCTTTGCAAAGCAGCAGCCAAAATGTAAAATAAAATTTTTGAAACTATTCTCTTTTTTATTTAAAAGTTCTTTTCTTAAATAGAAGAACTTAGTTATTGTGCAATCTGTGCTTACATTTCATTGTACACATTAATTTATATATAATCATTTATTTATATGTACACCCATATAGGAGAGGGAAAGAAAGAGAGAGAGAGAGAGAGAAAGAGAAAGAGTCTGCATTAGAATTATTGTCTACCCACATTTTTCAGAGAATCACACACACATGCACACACACACACACAAATTACTATAACCCTGTCCTGGATAATTTATGGCAGAATTTTTCTAATTAAATCTCCTAGGATTATTCTTGTTTTTCTTCATCAGTTATAAAATTTTTCCAATAATCTAGCATGAACTTATAAAAAATTTTTGAATGATTAAGTAAATTATCATCTAATCCTTCTTCATTCAGAATTATGTCAGAAGTTTGGGGTTGCCTGGGAGCAGGGAGAGTAGATGAGAAATCAAGAATTCTGGATTCAATTCTGGATCTAAAACCTTAATACGTGTTATTCTCATTACAAATCAAATTGGAATTATCTCTGCTTCTTCATGCATAATTTAGAAAAATGTACACCAATATACATCTTGAATGCAGGCACTTGTATAGAACCAAGTAACAAAGACCTATTGTAGGCTGGAAAAGTTTAGAAGTGTTCTCTGTCCTCCCAACAAATCGGTTCTCATTTGAGTTACTAAAATTACTCAATCTGAAAATCTGGGTGCCATTTTTGATACCTTTCTCTCCATTACCCACTCACTCACATTCGAAAGTTTCAGCTATGCTCCTAAAGACTGTTGACGTTTTTTCTCCCAACCACTTTTCTGATTAAGTTCACCATCACTCCAACAGTCATCTCACAGGTCTCCCTGCCTTCACTGATGCAACTTTCAGTCTACTCCACTTACTGCCAGAGAGTTTTCAAAAGTTACAAATAGTAGTCACTCTTGCACAAAATTCTTCAAATAGTTTCTTGTTGCCCTGATGATTAAAAAAATGATTGATGTGGCTTATATTTTCTGTCATAAAGGTACTTTCATCAACACTGCACCTTCATTCCATCTTTCTCCACCACCCCCAGCTACTTGCACAGTCTTTGTTTTAGTTATAGAGTATTGTTTTAATAACTTTTTTATTATTGGATCTTTCTTGACTTTAAATGTGATTTTTCTCAACCTAGAACATTTACCTGCATCTTATTCTACTTTGATTTGTTCTCAGTTTAGTGACTCCTGCCCATAGCATGCTCTCCCAGTCTCACCAAACATGTTAGGTGCCCAGTCAATTATGTACAGATGGAAGAGAAGGGTAAGAATGCATTAATTAATAAATTATAGGTTACATCAAATAAATGTCACTTAGCTCCAGGCAAGAAATTATAGACTTAATCTGCAAGTTACTGAATTTTAGACCATTAAAATGTATTATTCCTCTTACAGAGGAGTGTTTCTCATTCTAAAAGATATTTGAGTATTTGAATAAACCTGTCTGAGAAGTGACTAATCACCTTCAACTCATCGAATTTTAATTGCCATCATATCCAACCATTTGATATGTTCCAAATTGTGATAAAAAAATTTTATAAACCTCATGTCATAACATAGACAGCTACTAATTAATCAGAGAATAACAGACTAAAATATGACACCTGCTGATTATCCAATGTAGTTTCAATCTTCAATAGCAGCTTTTGCATATATCCATATTTAACATGACTGAACTGATAGACTGTGTTCAGCTACAACTGTGGGGAATACCTGCTAATTATC
Organism: Carlito syrichta; assembly: GCF_000164805.1. Lineage (NCBI taxonomy): Eukaryota > Metazoa > Chordata > Mammalia > Primates > Tarsiidae > Carlito > Carlito syrichta. The sequence goes on from NW_007253806.1 coordinate 494,166, forward strand.
TTAATGACTCCTTAGTAGGCTACTAATTGTAGAAGGAGGCGAACATTGACCAGCCTCCCTGCAACATCATTCTGTTCTTTTCTACTAGCTCACCTCAGTCATGAAGGCATGACTAAGCAGTAGCAGACACTATTACGGACTAGATCCACTTAAGAAGAAAAAGTCACTATTATGGACTAGCTCCACAATGCAGCAGCATTAGACAATGGTGATAGTGAGTTTGAACATTACATACTTTATATGTTTTATAACTTCCCTTCTCAATTGTTAATGAATAGAGTAAAAAAAAATCACTCCTTTACTGCCTGTATATGCATGACTTCCAAGTATACCATACAATTTCAAAATTTCTAATCCATGACTTCCTCTAATCCCCTCCCTCTCTCTTTATCTCTCCAATTTTATGTATCTAATATATCCAGAAATCTTCAAGGTCAATTTTTCTCTTTTTTCCCTTTGAACTGAAACCTGGGAGTCATATTTGACTTTTTAATCACTGTTTTTTTTTCTTTTCTTTTCTTTTCTGTTTTTTGAGTCAGAATCTCACTCTGTCTCTTAACCTGGAGTACAGTGGCACAGTCTGGTTACCACATCTTCAACCTGCTGGGCTCAGGTGATCCTTCCACCTCAGCCTTCAAAGTAGCTGGAACCGCAGGCACATGCTACCGCACCCAGCTAATTGTTTTTTATTTATTGTAGAGACAAGGTCTTGCCAAGTTGCCCAAGCTGGTCTCCCTGAGTTCAAGCAGTCCTCTCACCTCTGTCTCCCAGGGAGCTAGGATTACAGGCATGAGCCCCCATACCCAGCTGTAATTGCTATTTTTAAAAATCTCCACTCACAACAAGAGCCTTGGCCATGCATTCTCCATAATGTATTTTAGTTCTTCTAGTTCCCAACACCTTATAAAATCAGGGGAAAATATCTCCAAGCACATCTCTCCTTCTCTCTGAAAAGATCAATCACCAGAATTTAGGTCAAACAGAAAAACTATACTCAAGATGCCTTTTTAAAAACAATTTAAAATATTACAGGACTATCTCAATACGTTTATAGCAAGTGAGAATAAATGAAATAAATCATGCTCCTAATACAAATCCATGTTTTTATCACTTCATCACTCTCTCCTTTACAATGATATAATAACTAATAATGTTAGTTTTCAGTCAGGCTTAAACATATGTCAACACTAAAATGAATGCAGTCAGAAGAATGCAACTGAGACTATAGTATGTTTGAGCACTTAAATAAAATGTGCAATCCTTGATTAATTCTCAAATTTCTTAGTTACGATTGCCTTAAAAATATAAGTTTCTGTTGAATGGGTAAATTCCATAGGAAAGTAAGGCTGTCAGTTTGATGCAATGGTAAGTGAGATAGGAATAGTACCTACTTTCATGGAACTTATAATATGAAGAAGACATTAATAAAATAACTGAGTATATTTAGAGTTGTTAGAATAAAGTACAATGGAAGTCAAAGACTGAAAGAAAGAACTAAGATTTAAGTGAAAATTGGGCAACTCAGTTCCCCTCTCACTGTGGGAGCTTTTCTGTTCTCTCAGTGAAACTTCCTTTCTAAAAATAAAAATAAAAAAAGTTTAAATGCAACTTAAAATATTATCGGCAATTAGTTCTGCAAAATGTGTTCATGTCAAATTTCTACTGAAGTTAGAGACAAGTAGTCATTCGACTTATTTTGAGTCTGCTCTTCAGAAGAGACCAATGAACCAGAATATTAAATTAGAATCATCAACATTAAAATGCTAGTCTAAGGCATAGAAACAAATAAGATTACCAAAGGAAGGAACATGAATGGAAAGACAGCTGTGGAAATAATAAATAAATAAAACACATGTACATAACAAAAACTTGAAGTGACATTTGAAGGTAAGTCACATGCCAGATCTCCTTCCTTTCTACTCTGATGATGTAAACATAACACGATTTCTTTCTGAATTCCAAAATCACTTAATCTCTATCACTGATATCCCTTTTGTCTTTATATCCAGCAAAGCTTCTTACAAATAATCTATCCCAATCTTGTATATCTCAGGAGCGCTGAGAATACCCATAGTCCAAGAAATAGCCTAGAAGGACCCATAGGATTTTGAACTTGTACCCCAATCCTTTTTTTTTTGTCTCAGCTCTTTCTCCTCATTCTTTCTCTTTCAGCTATGTTACTGCCAAACACCCCCCTCCCCCCCGTACCTGCCACTGTTTCTTGTCAACACATGACACAGTCTTTTTTTTTTTAAGTTTTTATTTTAAAGATGTGAGGTAAAATTCAGGGTTAGTTATACAAATGTTTATTGGGCAGGTGCCCTTGTTGATGAGGTGTTCTCCCCACCTCTACTGGCAGTTTCCCACAACTGCCAATCCTTTTCTTATAGTATTGTGATCATTGTTCAAGGTCAGCTTGTGAGTAAAAACATGGGGTACTCAGGTCTTTATTTCTGTGATAGATCACTGAATATTACAGATTCTAAGTCGATCCAAGTTGATGTGAAGTTCATAATTTTGTCCTTCTTTATGACTCCATAATATTCCATCATGTATATTACCACATTTTTTTTTATCCAGTACTCTTTCAATGGGCAGCACTGTTGGTTCCATATTTTTGCTATTGTAAATAATGCTACAATAAACATGTGTGTGCAGGTATCTTTTTCATAGAGTGATTTGAGTTTCTCTGGGCACATTGCCAGAATGGGGATTGCAGGGTCGTATGGAAGGTCAATTTTTAGATCTTTTAGGAATTGCCACACTGTTTTCCAAAAAGGTAGTACTAGTTTACACTCCCTCCACCATGTAGAAGTGTTCCCTTTCACTGCATCCTCTCCAGCATCTGTTGTTTTTTGAGTTATTGATGATGGCCATCCTGACTGGAGTCCGGTGGTATCTCGTTGTGGTTTAATTTGCACTTCTTTGATGACTAGTGAGACTGAGTATTTTTTCATGTATCTGCTGGCAGCTCATATGTCTTCTTTTGAGAAGTGTCTATTCATATATTTTGTCCACTTTGCAATGGGTTTGTTTTTGTTTTTTTTTTTATTTTGGGGATGTTTGAGTTCCTTGTAGATCCTAGATATTAGGCCTTTGTCAGATGTACAGTAGCAAATATTTTTTCCCATTCTGTGGGCTGGCTCCCTGCTCTCTTGATTGTTTCTTTGCTTTGCAGAAGTTCATCAGTTTGACAAGATTCCACTTGTCTATCTTATCTCTATGGTATGGGCATGTGGGGTTTTGATCGGGAATTGGTTGCCAGTTCCAATTTCCATAAGGGTGTCTCCTGTGTTTTCTAAGATTCTTATAGTTTGAAGTTTTACATTTAGGTCTTTGGTCCATTTAGAGTTGATTTTTGTGTATGGTGATAGGTAGGGGTTCTGTTTCAATCTTCTGCATGTGGTCAACCAGTTTTCCCGCACCATTTACTGAATAGGTTCTCCTCTCCCCAGCAGTTGATAGTGGAGGCTTTGTCAAATATAAGTTGGTTGAGAAATTAAAGTTTTGCTTTCAAAATCTCTATCCTGTCCCATTGATCTATATACCTGTTCTGGTACTAATACCAGGCTGTTTTGATTATTGTAGCTTTATAATAAAGTTTAAAGTCTGGGAGTCTGATGTCTCCTGCTTTGTTTGTTGTTGTTGTTGTTGGGGTTTTGTTTTTGTTTTTGTTTTTTTGCTGAGGATTATTTTGGCTATTCATGGTAGTTTGTTGTTCTATATGAATTCCTGTGTTGTCATTTGCAGGTCTGAGAAGAATGTTGCTAGTAATTTAATGGGCATCACATTAAATCTGTAAATTTTCTTGGGTAGGATGGACATCTTAACAATGTTGATTCTTCCAATCCATGAACATGGAATATATTTTCATGTTTGTGTTGTCTTTGATTTCTTTAAGCAGTGTTTTATAGTTTTCATTGTGAACATTTTTCACTTCTCTGGTTAGGAAGATGCCAAAGTATTTCATTTTTTTGTGGCCGTTGTCAATGGGATTCTGATTTTTATTTGGGTTTTTGTTTGTTTATTGTTAGTGTTTAGGAATGTGACTGCTTTTTGCACATTTATTTTATACACTGAGACTTTCCCAAAGTACATTATCAGTGCTAGGAGGTTTTTGACAGATTTATGTGGGTTTTTGAGGTATAGAATCATGTCAGCCAGACACATTCTTACATTAGTTTTGCACTGGCTGTTTCCTACTGACTAAAATGCTCTTCTTGCAAATTTGTACACAGTTAACTTCTCTTTCCTCCTTCAATTGCCTGAATTTTATTAAATCTAAAATTACAACAATCCCAACTTCCTTAACCTGCTTTATTTGTTAATTTCCCCACAGTACTTTGATACTAATATAGTCCAACTGCCAAGATCATTTAATAACTATCTTAATACATAATTTTTGATGAATGAATATATGAATGTGTAAAGAGCCCATCTACTCCAAATTCTAGCAACTTAAAAGTAGGAATGTCCATATATTGATCATGTAAAACTAAGTGCTAGCATACTGTTATAATAAAGAGCCATAAAGCAGACTCTCTGAGAAAGAGGTTAAATCTTTACATACCCTGCCCAAATGACTGTGGATTAGGTGTGTGTAATCAACAATCATAGAAAGAGTAAAGATTTATAGTCTGTGCTCACTCTATCTTATTGTATCACTCCTCCTGAATCCAAGAGCTACTTTAGAAGTCTTAGGAAACTAATTCACAGGGATTACTCTCAAAGTAAAAACAAAAAAGAATATGCTGATTTATCAGAGTCCCTATCATAGAATGTGTCACACCACCTAAACGGAATTGTCTTCCTTTACCTGTAGTTTAAAATGAAGAACTAAATAGACTTTGAGCTATTAAAAAGTTAATCATTAGCTCAAATAATTATAGGAAATAGTAGAATAAATATTCCTTAGTCAGAGGATATTGTACACATGTGTAGGAGTAATGTTAAATAAAAAAATCCTGTCCAGTCACATGCTAAATGTGCATGTGAGGTTAGCAGCCACCAGTTTTAATAAAGATCTACGCATTTAGGTATCTTCTTCAGGTTTTCTAATGGACAGTTGTTTTAAACTTTCAAATTGACAGAGTAAATCTTGGAACATAATTTAATTCAAATTTGGAGATTATTTTTATATTAGATATTTCTCATTTGGGGATCACACTCTAAAGTTTAACTAAGGAACATAGATTGAATATGAAATATTAATGCTTGTCT